>NC_072021.1:10221183-10361183 GCF_027791375.1 Indicator indicator
TCTCTTGGACTCTCACTCTTCCCACTGCTGGCACTGAGGTAATATGGAATGGAAGGATTGAAAACATTCTGCCCCTAGCACTGTGTGGAACAATGATGAGCACACAAATGGGGAGGCTGGATGAAGGGGCTGGTGCAAGAGCTGGGCTGAAAAATGATGTGCTGGAGATCCACAGCTTTTGGGAGTGAGGGCAGGAGGGAAAGCTGGAATGTGAGTAGAAGTGTGACAGCTCCTGAAATGAGTAAGCAGGAAGGTGGGTTGAGGATAACACAACGTGAGAAGTGATCTGAATGCAGAGAAGGTCTGTGGGAGCAGCAAAGTGTGCTGCCTTTGCATTCCAGCCCAGCTCTGCCCCAGGACATACAAACTGGGGAATGACTGGCAAAAATGGGTTGAATGCTCACCATGGTGACAGGCTTGTGCATGGGGTAAAAATGCAATGCTGCCAGGCACTGTCAGCTGAAGTGGCCAGGCCATTCAGTAGGAACTCTCAGACTTTTCTGTTTTCACCCTTCATGGTACTGCCTTTGATCACAACATTTCACTGACCGTTCCATCGGTCACAGCTTGAGTCTCTCACAGGAGGGTTATCCTGTTTAGGGCCAGTATGGATTAGCTCTGCAAGTCAAGAAGCACTGGGCTTTGAAAGCTGTCTCTAGTTTTTATATGTAATAATTTATACACAATAGTTACATGGTAGCCTGGAGGAAACCTTGAGCTGGCCCACACTTTTGTTTGCTGACAGGAATTTCATCCCTGGCTTGAGTGCCAGAGATGAGAGTATTTTTTTTTTCTTGACTTTTGCATCAGCAGTTCTATGTTTTGAGATAGGAAATTAGGTCTTGTTCTTCTTGGACACTGAGGAGCCAGAAGATGCCAAGATATTTCTAAGCCCCAGAAGTAGAGGCTATAGAAATGAATCAGAAGCCAAGCCAAAAGCTTCTCTTTTGGACAACTGCAGCTGCTGCTTTCCTCGAGCCCGAGCAGACACTTCTGAATAGGCCATCTTGAGCACTTTCCATTTCATCTGGCATACGGTGTCGAGATTTCATACCAGAGTTACTCTGATTTAGTCCAAAGTTTTATTTTTTCTTTTGCCAAGATTAAGATCCACTCAGGGGTTCTTATCCAGCCAGCAATTCTGCAGGTGCCAGGACATGACTGGCTGCTTTAAAGACTTAATCTTTCTTTATAATTTACATGCCGGCCAAGCTCCATCACTGCTCCAGAGAGGTCCAGAGGAACTCACAGCATCTTAGGGAAAAAGGGCTGGAAGGGATGTGAGGTGACTCAGTGGATCTCCTACCTCAAGCTGCTGTGGCTTTACTGTCTGTAAGCGGTAATGCTTTCACAAGAAACTGAGTTGCATTTTTGATCACTAATTCCCTTTATGATGTTGGAAGCAGAGACGTGAGCAGGCTGATTTGAACATGCATGTGTTCATCAGGTGTTGGAGACTACTGACATCTCTGTTTTGGGGGGAAGATTTTTTTTTGCAACCACATGTAGGATTCAAAATGTCTGTATTAAAATTGGAAATATGCATTTCATCTTTTACATTTAGCTACATGGATGAGACAAATTTACCTCAAAGCTCCTGTGAATTATCTCTAATAAAATGGTGAGTTGTGTCATTAAAATAATAGGATTGTGTCATGATTCTCTGTTGTTTATGGTTCAGTCATGGCTATGTTCCATGAAAACAGGCCTTGAGACTCAGTTGTTGGTTGCCTACTCACTATTTGAAGTTATAATCATCCCACTTCTTACAAGTGGAGAATGTTTTTAAGTGCAAGGAATACATAATGGAATGGAAAATATCACATCCTATCTGACTAATACCAGAAACCTTTTGATTTGAAAGGTCACAGAAAAACAGTGTGGAGCAGTGCACTTCTCACAGATTTGTCAGTGTTTGCCTGTGGTTTAGCTTCCAGCCTCTCTATTGTTGCACTACTTTCTAAGCACCGTTTCCCCAGCGCCTCTGGAAGACTCTCCCTCTGCAGCCTTACCCCCGTTCCTCCTGGCAGCCCTGCTTCCTTGACAGTTTTCATCTCACTTGGGTTGAGGTGACAACATCCTGGAACTGCTGACAGTCAGGTTTCAGAAAACAATCAAGCACGTTATGAGAAACAATCACTAAGACACAAGCACTTAGAAGAAGCAGAGATAAAAGAGTCTCCTTTTCTTGGCAGCCCACGTAGATGTTCCGTGGTGAATGATGATATGACTGCTATCTTGACACCATACTCTCCCATGTTGAAACTGTTTATGGGAAACAAACATCATGTGAAAAACAGATTGCCAGACACTAAGTAAATCACTCTGATGAGGAACGAGTCAAGTACTGCCAGTTTTACCCACACTGTCATTGTTATGATGTAACACATTCCTCATGGCTGATATTGTATCCAAATTAGGGCACAAAACCTTCTCTTGATCAGTTAACCGAAATTCCCTGCCTTCTACCGACAACACACGCATACACACACAAAACCTGGGTTAGTACAAAACCACAGCCTGCCTTAGTGGAGGATTAAGAAGGTGGGCAGAAGTTACACAGAGTGTAAATTTCACCCCCTGCCCTCTTTTAATAAGCTGCTGTGATTCTCTGAGTTCTGCCAGTAATGATTAATAAAGGTTTGGTGCGATAAACATAGGGAAAAATCATCCCATCCGGACCATTTACAGCTAGAACCTAGACTTTATCTTTGTTTATTTCATCCTTAGCTAAAAGGCTTCTTACGAATTGCAACAATCCAAGAAGCCAACCATGGAGGACAGACAAGCTCTTTAGATAAAACCAAAAAGGCAAGCTTTCTAACCGAGGACCAGATGTATTTTTGGGTCTTGCCCTTGTACATATTTAGCTGAGCTTTTCAAGTGGTGGAGATCCGCGTGTTTGTTTTGCAATACTAATGAATATGTTTTAGATTTACATTTTAGAAAATGGAAACTTTTATCTTCTTGGGGCTTTGTAAGTTAATGATTTCCAGAAGATAGCTTGGTATCCTCTTTTAACCCTTCACCATTGAAAACATATCACTTTCTGAGGCACAAGGATCTGGGGCAGGCCTGCTGCACTAAACCCGGGAGATATATGTGACTCTTTCTATTGTTTATTGCTGGAATTACATAAAATGTGGGTTTTTAATTTTCAGTCTAGTGAAAACATGTGTAAAAGGCAAATTATTTTAAAACTAACTTAATGTGAATCGTGGGGTAGGCATTACCATATACATGATCCTTTAATCAGATAAATAAGGAAAATACTTTTGGAAAAAGATAGTTTTGAGACACAGTATCTTCCATAAGTGAATTAGTTTCCTCCAAGATAAAGACGGGTTTAGCATAGAGAGCAAAGTTGCAGTTTCGTAACATGTTTTTTTTTTTTACCCTTTGATTTCCCTTTAGAGAGGTTATGAGAAAAAATAATTAATGAATAAACCATAACTTTTTTCAAAGGCTTGCCCTCACTGGCAATTTTCATTTGACAAGAGCCCTATCAGAAATGAGAAATTCTTTCTTAGGGAATGACAGAACATTTTAATGCAAGAGATAAGTAGAGCTTTGAACTTTGGGTGGTTGACAAATCAGTCTGTAACAGCCTTTCTTCCAAATTTTTCCAATCGTTCCTGCAATATATGATAGGAAACTAGGTATGATCTTGGAGGAACATGCTGCTTCTTATGCTTATTTTGTGAAATGTTACAAAACTTTACTTATCTGGGATGCTGAAGTAAAGCTGTGGTGCCCCAGAGAGGTCCTGGCCTGGAAGATTGTATTGTGTGTGCTGCAGAGAAGATGCAGTGATCTTCAGTGAAAATGCTTCTGGTATAAAGAGTTTGTTTCCCAGATACCTGTTGTACAGACTTAGTAGGTCACTCACACAGAAATGGACACAGTACTCCTGGTGAGACCCCACCTGGAGTACTGTGTTGAGTTCTGGAGCCCCTGTTACAAGAGGGAACTGGAGGTGCTGGAATGTGTCCAGAGAAGAGCTGCAAGGATGATCAGAGGGTTGGAGCACCTCTCCTATGGAGACGAACTGAGAGAGTTGGGGTTCTTTAGTCTGGAGAAGAGAAGGCTCTGAGGAGACCTTATTGTGGCTTTCCAGGATCTTAAGGGGGCCTACAGAAAAGCTGGGGAGGGACTTTTCAGGGTGTCAGGTAGTGATAGGACTAGGGGGAATGGAACAAAACTAGAAGTGGGAAGATTCAGATTGGATGTTAGGAAGAAATTCTTCCCCATGAGAGTGGTGAGACACTGGAACAGTTTGCCCAGGGAGGTGGAAGAAACCCCATCCCTGGAAGTTTTTTCTGAGCAACCTGGCAGGGGGGTTGGAACTAGATGATACTTGAGGTCCCTTCCAACCCTGACAATTCTATGATTCTATGTGCAAATGCATATATGTCTGTTGACGTGTGTGTATGTATGTATTTATATACATATGTATATGTATGCACAGATGACTATGAGGCTCTTAGTTCATGTGTATTTTTTGGGACTGACTCCTAGAATTCAGCTAAGATTCCTGCTGCAGTATGGAGGACAGTATTCAGCAAAGTAAAATGCTTGTCACCTCCTTTTTTAAAGAAAGCATCAGTCAAAGCCTTTGCACTTCTGTGCTCTTGGCATAGAAGGGGATGGCATGACACCATGTGTGCATGACGGTGTCTCCAGGAGAAGGAACATCCAGCTCCTCTGAGCTATTTAACCCCTGCCTCAGTATCGGTATGGCATCATGTCAGCTACTGATGGGCAGCTGGGTTTCTGAGGCACTTTTGACAGCTGCAGATTGTACAGGTAAGTTAATATGATCTCAGATCTGCTTTTCATACCTATGTCATATTAACAGAAGACTACAGACCTCAGCTAGGTTAAACCAATTATAGAATTGGATATGTGAATAGAATGTTTCGGTTGGAAAAGACCTCCAAGATCATCCAGTCCAACCATCAACTCAACACCTCCATGGCCATTAAGCCTTGTCCTCAAGTGCCATGGCCACACCTTTATTGAACACCTCCAGGGATGAGGACTCCACCACTTCCCCAGGCAGCCTCCCCCAGTGCCTGACCACTCTTTCCTAATCTCCAATCTAAACCTCCCCTGGCACAACTCCAGGCCATTTCTTCTCTTTCTATCACCTGAAACTAGAGAGAAGAGATCAACCCACACCTCACTCCAACCTCCCTTCAGGGAGCTGCAGGGAGCAATGAGGTGTCTCTGCAGCCTTCCTCTCTCCACGCTGAACAACCCCACTTCCCTCAGCTGCTCCTCACCAGCCCTGCCCTCCAGACCCTTCACCAGCTATGCCACCCTTCTCTGGACACACTCAAGCAACACAATATCCTTCTTGGATATTGAGGGGCCCAAAACTGAACCAAATACTCAAGGTGCTTTATTTTATGAAGTATTGATGTGTTTGTTCCTTTTGCATGAAGGCAAAGCAAACCATGAACTGCAGTTTTGCATTATGAAAAAATGATGGAAAATAGAGTTATTTTAAAATCCCCTCCTTTCACCACCACCTCCCCTTTTTCCACCATATCTGCCCCTTCTCCACTCTACCCACCCCTATTTCCCCTCAAATCCTAGAGCACCTGGGCTCTATTGGAGTCTCCTCCCACCCCAGGTGTGGCCACTTTGCCCTCCCCATTCACTCCCCTTTTTAATCCCCCCAGGAAAGGCAGAGCCCTAAGCAGAGCCCATCTGGGCTGAGGAGTTCTCCTCTCATCACTGGTGAGTCCTCATGGTGCACACTGGGTGATTGGTGATGGGGAACAAAGGCTGGGGGGCCTGGTGGTCCCCCGGCTACATAGGAATAGGATCAATGACTGCTCCAATATCATCCTTGGGGGGCTGGCTGGGTCTCCTTACTGGGGCTGAGCTCCCCTCTGTGGTATCTTGGCTGTTTGGGGGTCTTGCCCATGGATCTGGGATGGCTGCAAAATTGGTGGTGTTCTCTTTCTTGTTTTACAGAAAAAAAATGATGCTAAGCAGCTGCAGCCACTCTAGCTGAGTTTCTGAATAAGGGAAGGCTGCATTTCACAGGAGAGGAAATCTCCATTGCTTTTCAAGACATTTGAACATCACCTTGGTACCTTCTTTTCACAGAATCAGCCAGGTTGGAAAACAACTCTGAGATCATCAAGTCCAACCAATTACCTAGTGCCTAACACCTCCTGACAACTAAACCATGGCTCCAAGTGCCACACCCAATCTCTTTTTGAACACCTCCAGGGATGGTGACTCCATCACCTCTCTGGGCAGCACATTCCAATGGCCAGTTACTCTTTCTGTGAAGAACTTTCTCCTCACCTCAAGCCTAAACTTCCCCTGGTGCAGCTTGAGACTGTGTCCTCATGTTCTGCCACTGGTTGCCTGGGAGAATGTTGTTACCCAGGCAGCTCCTGATCAGAGCTAAGGACCTGTCAATGTGTGTGAAGGCAGAGGGTGGAACAGGGCTCTCTCTAGGACCATAGAGCTTCAACTGGTAGATCAGGGTAAGCAGGGGGTCTTACCACTATTCTCTGACTCAGGCTAGTCAACCACAGGGCCCAGAAGCCATGTTCCGGTTCCTTCATTTATTCCTTTTTCACCATTGTGGGGACCTGAGGAGCTGGCTGGGCACAGCACACAGCTGCCCATAGTTTGTTTGTGGGCTTTCAGCCAGGTGTCTCTCTGGGCAAAGGTAGCATTGTGGAGAGACATGTCCTGTGGGTACAACTGACCCCAAGGCCACTGGCAGATCCTACTGACTAATCCATGTACATCAAATTATAGGCAGGTTAAGGTGCTGAGTGGCCCAGGTCAGATTTTATATCAGGTATAATGTTGTGGGAAAGGTGCCTTTACCTTGGGGCAGTGATGTGTTTTTAACAGAGCCTGTGGTGACCACTGCTCTTCCATCATGGTAGCAACTCTAATGACTGTATGAGCATCATTTTCGTTTCTCTAGGTGAAACTGAGGTCAAATAAAATCCACTGCTCTGTTTACTTTGGTTTGGTACTGTTTTTCCTTTTTTTTTTTTTTTCTTTGTATGTAACATTAATACCTCCATTTCCATCAATATGAGTGCTGCTGGAGAGCTGACAACCATGCTCTGCTGAAGCAGTACTAATACTGTATTCTAATAGTGCAGATTTATACTTGTGTTAAATTGAGAGTGGCTCATGCACCAAGAGGCACAGAGTCCTTCACCACATGCTTTGTAGGGAACAGGAGCCTTGCCCAGACTAGAAAAGTGGTCATGCTGTGGTTAACATGAACTAAATGAGACACACTTAAATTCATCTCATTTCTTGGTGTGGATGTAGGGCATATTATCTTGTCTTAAATTAGTTCATAGTAATTAAATACAACCTAAGCATCGCACTTCCTCTAGGCTTTCCAAAGCTGATGCTCTGTGTGCAGGCTTCCACTGCCTGCCCTTCAGTACATACAAGAAATAGCCCTCTGTTTCATCTTGCTCCATTTTTCCACAGGATTGCTGTTTCTTCCTGTATATCTGTGATGGCTAGACAATAAAGCAGGCCTATGCCATGTAATAATTCCATGCAGCATTCCACTGAAGTCTGTTTTTTTTTTTTTTTTTTTTTTTTTTTTTTTTTTTTAACAAGGCCAGATGAAGTCAGTAAAATCTGCAGATGTGGGACCACTCAGAGAATTCAAGGTCTTGGGTGGGTGGCATTGAATACTGGAGGTGGAGAAAGAAGATCTTAAAAAGATCTGAGCTTAGTTTCCTTCAGGTTTACTGCAGACCTTCTGTTTCGTCTTGCCCAAGGTAGCTCTACCCATGTTCAGACAGGCCTAAGGTAGGTTTCTTGTCCTCAGCTGCATGGAGACTAGAATCTGGCAGAGGTGGAAGGGAGATCTGAACATCACTTCTCTTTCAGCTTGAGGTGCTACTATAATTGCAATGTCAAAGGTAAACACTGATGGCAAATATTTAAATGTAGACCTCCATTATCTAACTTAATTTCCTTTTTGCACAAGAATAGTTACAAAGATAACTTCTTCTCATGGGTATGGTGGCTCCATCTCCAACAGTAAATTTAACAGGTCTAGCACTGTTCTCTGATGCCAGCTGGCACAAGGGGCTTTTGTCCATCTTATTGACCTTTCTTAGTCTCCAAAACAGGAAGGCTATATGCAATCTGCCAATTGAGAGTGGCTCCTGATCTCTGATCCCTTGGAACTGTGCCTGGGACTGGCTTGGGAAAATGCTGCTTCTCCCAGCCTGTATCCATGCCAAAGACTATTCCAGCAAAGCAACAGCAGCAATGGCAGTGCTGTGGTATCCAGGAGGGTTCTCTGGCATTGTTTATTTTCCTAATGCAGATGAAGTCTCTAGCTTCCAAAGGAAACCAATAAAAGTATATCTCTTCGACCCTCTGCATGAGGGGAGAGGTGTGTTTCTAACAAAGGCTAGAACTTACATTTCAGTCTTTGTTCAGCTCCAGATGTGAGGAGGATATGGGTGATAGGATGAAGGGTGGAAATAAGTAAGTCTTTGACAACTTTGATTCTAGGTGTTAATTAACTTTTCTCATCAGCCAGCATCAAATAAAGCCACCTCAAGACACTTAAGCAAATCTGAGCAGGTATCCAGCTTTGCAATAGTTCCTTCTTTTGCCTGACTTAGTAAGACAATGCTTGCATGCTAGCAGAAGCTCAGGCAGCATTAATCTTCATACCTATACATTCAGCCCTGCAGCCTAATTTCAGCAGCTAGATTGCTGCTCTACCCATGTTCTGAGCTGATAGATGTAACCCATCTTGAGAAGCCATATGTTCTGCCTGCCCCAGGACTCATGCTTTAAGTTAAAATGCATGTCAAGTCCTGCTTGCTACCAGAACGCAGGCAGGCTGTGCATCTGCCTCGTGTGTAATGCATTAAGCCCTGTGGAGAGGCAGGAAACATTAGTGGGAGAGCCATGCTGAACTGACAGGGCTGTGCAATGTCTGGATGGAGCTGGCAAGAGTCCTGCCAGCCTGAAGGCCAGGCAAGGGAACTCGAATGTGACAGTTTCTGCCACATGCAAAAGCCATATCAGTTTAGCTTAACAGCGTAGCAGTCCTGCAGTCAAGATCATGCTTCCACATAAATCTGGCTGGTTTTCTCCCTAGTTTTTTTTTTGTGTGTGTGGGCTTTTAAAATATATTCAGAAAGCACTGTGCATTCTGCTTTGTTGGGATTCTCTGGTCCTTATCCTAACAAGCATCACTGGGTGGGTTCAAGTGACTGAAAGGCACTTTATGGCTTTAGCTACAAAGATATCACTCTGGTCACTTTGAAACTTGGAGTAATAAAAATTTGCAACATTTCTGTAGAGGATAATAGCCAAATTTTGTCTCAGATTATTTCGATTTAGCCTGGCTGAAGATCCTGAAAGAATGATCATACCAACGGAATTTAGAGTTTGCTCTTTAGCTACATAAGACTGCTCCTTAAATAGGAATTTTCCACTGACATGAAAGTTGGATGATATCAATATTTTTTTCCATAGAATATAAAAAAATAAAAAAGAAAAAAAAGGCAATCAAAATCTTGCAGTTTCCTCCTGGCCCATTTTCAGGCAAAACTTTCACTGGAAATCAACCAAGAGGGTTACCAGAGAAAGAACAATTTGAGTTGTCCCACTTTAGTGATCCTATTTGTAATAGACATGTTTCATAGTATTTTCAATACTGATAATTTACTGAACTAAATTATATTTCATTATACACATTCTAGCCCTAGTTCTTTGGATTGTATGAGTGGAAAGTTGTCATAAAGACTGCAAGCCTGGATTTTTTTTTTTCTTTTAAGAAAAAAGTTATTACTGATTTATAGGGCAGAAAACTTTACAAATGTTATAGAGAGTTCCATGTATGTTTTATTTCACAAATGGTGGACTCAAGTAGGTTTATTTTTAAATATGGAAACTGATTTTTATTAATCTTTTTGCAGGTTTCAGTGCTAAGAGTTCATACAAGGCTTGGTAATTCTGATATCCCTTCCAAGGGTGTTTCCTGTCACGTTACAAGTTGGGCTTTCCTGAGAGGTGCTGAGTGCAGTTTGCTTTGACTTGTTAATACACTGGGATTTGATGTTCTGGATAAAAACTGAAGAGAAAAAGGTTTGGGGAGACCTCTGTTTCTCAGCAAATGATAATATTTTTCACTCCAGCAGCAGCAGCTGTTTCAGATGTATAGCTGCACTTACTGCTGTCAGAACAGTAACATCATAATCTTGTGAGGACAGTGGCTTCACTGGGCCAAAATTGGTCCCCAGCTTGCATAGGAAGAAACTTAATTTTTTTGTGACTTTGGCTTGAGATGGAAACCTCTACAACAGGTCAGATTTTTATAAGCTATGTGAGAGCAGTGTCAGAGTTTGAGGTCTCCAAGATGACATGCTTGGAGTGCACACATGTTCAGAGCAGTCTTTTTGACCTGTTTGTGTGTGAATGAAGGGTTGCTCTTTAATATGCTTCACAGGAAAAAGAGTGGCATGGAGTCCAATTCAGTAATAAAGAAGGCTGAGGCCAGGAACATTGCCTGCCTTTCTCAGATCTCACACTGGGAAAGACAAAGTTAATTTTTAGCTCTAGCTTAAAAGGTCTTTACAATGGCCTGTGATATTTTCCTTTTGTTTTGATGCTGTGCCTCTGAATTGGAGAGATATGGATGTGCTAGGTAGGCTGTTCAGTGTATAAGGAATTGGTTGGATGACTTTATCCAACTTGATGTCCAGATGGAGATGGGTGACAAGTTGTGTCCTTCAGGGTCCATACTGGGACCAGAACTGTTCAA
The DNA here is from genome assembly GCF_027791375.1 of Indicator indicator. Taxonomy (NCBI): domain Eukaryota; kingdom Metazoa; phylum Chordata; class Aves; order Piciformes; family Indicatoridae; genus Indicator; species Indicator indicator. The sequence goes on from NC_072021.1 coordinate 10,231,988, forward strand.
TATCTTCGCTAATGATATTGACAGCAATACTGACTGCACCCTCAGGAAGTTTGCTGATGGTACCAAGCTGACTGGTGTGGTTGGCATGACTGAGGGATGGGATGTCACCCAGAGGGACCTAGACAGGCTGGAGAAGTGGGATCAGGTGGACCTCTTGAGGTTCAACAACGTGAAGTGCAATGTTCTGTACTTAGGTTAAGGCAGTCCTCAGTACCAGTACAGGCTGGGGGATGATGACATTGGGAGCAGCCCTGCAGAAAAGGACTTGGGGGTACTGGTGGATGAGAAGCTGGACATGAGCCAGAAATGTGCACTTGCAGCCCAGAATGCAAAATGTATCCTGGGCTGCATCAAGCGTGGCCAGCAGGTCGAGAGAGGTGATTCTGCCACGCTGCTCTGCTCTGGTGAGACCTCGCCTGGAGTACTGTGTCCAGCCTTGGAGTCCTCAATACAGGAAGGATGTGAACCTACTGGAGTGGGTCCAGGGAAGGGTCACAAAGATGACCAGAGATCTGGAACACCTCTCCAAGACAGAGAGATGGGGCTATTCAGCCTGGAGAAGGGAAGGCTCCAGGGAGACCTGATAGCAACATTTTGGTATCTGAAGAGGATCTGCAAGAAAGCTGGGGAAGGACTGTTTACAAGGGCATGTAGCAACAGAGTGAGTGGCAGTGGTTTGAAACTAGAGCAGGATAGAAATTGGCTGGGCATTAGGAGGAAGCTCTTCATGATGAGGATAGTGAAATACTGGAACAGATTGCCCAAAGAGGTGGTGGAGGCCTCATCCCTGGAGACATTCAAGGTCAAACTTGATGGGGTCCTGAGCAGCCTGACCTAGTTAAAGATGTCCCTGCTTACTGTTGGATGTTTGAGCAAGATGACCTTCGAGGGTCCCTTCCAACCAGATACATTCTATGATTCTATGAATAGCCATTAGTTCTGCTCAAAACACCATAAAAAAGGGATTCTTGTGGATACAATTCCCAGCAGAATTAGTTAGGATAATACACAGTCAACCAGGGTTATTTTGCCTCTAAGGAGATAGAACAATATGGAGCTATTCTCACTTTTTCTGGAACTTTTCTCACTGGGAGAACTTTAGAAATATCCATCTAATTTATAGGACTCCTTGGGCCTGGGGACCACACATCAAGCTGAAATATTTAACATATCATAGCAGCAGCACAATGACATATAAAAATAACACAATGAATAATTAATAGACTAACTCTCTCAAACTTGTACCCTCTGATTATTTCTTTACAATTAAAACAAGTTGGTAGGGTACTTTCAAAAGAATAAATGATTACTCTCTGAAGCTATCCACTGTTGGTGTTCAGTTTAAAAGAACTGGAGCTCATCTGGCTGTCTGCTCAGTGATGTGTTGTGCCATCTGGACATCCCCCTTGGTTTCCAGACATACCTTACCCACTGCTTGCTCCCACTGCCCCAGGTGCAGGAAGCATGGCTGGTGCAGGAAGCATGGCTGGTGCATGCTTTGCTGTGGCAATACTCTCCTGGTGGAGGGCTGCTGCTCATTTCTAGCACTATAAATGAGACAGAGTGAAGTCCCAGCTGTTCCGTGCCTGGCTCTGGTATTGAGCTCATACAGAAAAGCCTGGGAAGGTTCAAGTCACTGAGGTGTAAAAACTTGGATAATTCAAATACTTTTTTTTTATTTCACTAGCTTATCCAAAAATGTGTCATTGTCATTAGCACTCAGCTGACAGGGTACATGACAGCACTGTGGATCTTTGCCTTGGGCAGACTGACTGAAGGAGGACTATAATACTAGGGACTTTCATGGCACCAGTGGATGCAATATGCTACAGCATACATCATATTGCTTTGCAGGATGTGTTGTTGCACAGGAGGTGCTTAGGGACAAACCTGCTATTGTGCAATTTTCTCTACCTGCCTGCGTCTTTACTGTGCAGAACTGGATGTGACTGAGACAACCCAAATTGCCCTTGCTTGTAGGCTCATGGAAAATCATGGAGCAGTTCAGAGTATGTCTGAACTCCCAGGTCTGGGTGCAGCTGCAGTCACACCCTGGTGGCCTGCATGTTTCAATGGGGTCTTATGTGGCACCATACCTCTATCAGAAAGAAGCATATTTGGCTGAGAAAGGAAGAAAATATGCTGTGCCCCAGCAGGTCTGTTGGTCTGGATAACTAGATACAAAGCAGTAAAAACACCTGCCCTTCTATAAAGACACATCTCATGATACATGAAGGAAAAATTCTGGAATAATGAAAGCAGCTTATCTGGAGACATATACCAGTGCCACTGCTATGAATGTGAGACCAGGTGTGTTATTCCAGAAGCTGCTGTCTCTCTGCTGTTGAAATACTGACTCCATTGACTGCTGCTGCTTTGTGGAAATAGCTGAGGGCAGGAAGTCCCACAACAGTCCAGGCTGTTTCATTTGGGGGAGAGGTGATGCTCTGAAAAACAGGGAGGAAACCTTGGAGAATCTGGAGATGATGGAGTTCCTAGAGTATGTGTAAGTATGAGCAACTGGCAGAACATATGTTCCACTTTTCCCTCTTGAAATATTCCTGAGTGTGTCAATGGTGCAACATAGGCACTGACAGACCACAGGCAGTGGTTGACAAGTGATAATGTGATTCACAGAGGAAGGTGCTCAGAGGCACACACCTGAAGACTTTTGAGAAGGTGTTAGTGGGAACTTTGCACTATGTATGCAGGAAAGGACTTCACTTTCAAATGAATCTCTTGTGAGATTGCTGAATGGGGAAAATCTTAACTTATGAGGGAAAGAAAAACACTTTTTTTTTTTTTAAATACCTCCTTTTCTCCATTGCTTTCCCCATGCTGGTCTCGATCACAGTCATGGCTTTGACAGTTCTGCTTGAGACCATCCCAGCAAATGTGTTTGTATTGCTGTATCAGTGTGAGCTGAAATCCCCCCCCACCGACCCGCAGTTTCAAACCATCACATTGCCTTTTATTTTTACCATAGAAGGCTACTCTCTCTTCTTCAGCACCCAGGTGATGGTGGTAGCAGGGTGCCAAGCTTGAAGTAACACACCTAGCCTTTCAACAGAGCTTACAAGAGCTGGCTGGTTCCATACTAACATGGTCTTGAAGCTTTCTTGGCTCCAAATACCAGCAGAGCAGGCTGGGTCTGCCGGCAGTGCACTCTGTCAACAAGACTTCCTAGCGCACATCAAGTGTCAGATAAAATCTCGAAGGTATTGGATGTCTTCCTAGGATGTGCTGAGTATCCTCTGCTCCTGTTCACCTTGCTGGGAACTGAGCAGCGTCTCAGCACCACTTATTCCTTCTGTTGCATCATGGAAGTTCAGGCTGTTAGTCTGCAATAGTTCTGTACACAATGAATAACACAGTGAATAACGTAGTGAGGTGTGAATGGATTTGACTTCCTGGGCAGAATCAGTTCTCTTTCTGAGCTTGCTCATACAGTCTCTGGCAGTGTGGTAGAAAAATGCATTAGTGTGGATTCCTGTTAGTTCCCTGGGTTTAAGGGTGAGGCTTCATGACTCTGGCCTTATCACAGCCACAGAACTCGGAGAGAAAGCTAATTCCTGTCTGCAGCTCTCCTTTCCTCCCTGTTATAATGCTGAACACCAAATAGAAGTTCAGCCTAATACAAAGTGGCAACTAAGCATTAAAGCAGCCTAATCTCTCTTTAGGTTAATACTGAATACCACAAATGCTGCTGACTGCTCACTAGTGAGGTGACAGGAGGATTCCTACTTTCCTGTCAATGTTAATAAAACATGAGAGGTTTTGTTATTTAGTTTGTGATAAGGAGATCATTCCTCCCTGTCAGCCTTGCAGCATGCACAGATTGACTTACCAAGCTTTCATTGTTGTTTGCTACAAAGACAAGGAATTGGAAACTAACAGCACATGGGCACACACACACACAAACATGGCACAAACACATACCCAGGGCCACACAAACACAAATGTAAGTGCAGATAACTCCCAGCCAACTTGAACAAACAAAAATACTTCTGCCTGTTATTCCATAGCTGTTATATCTTAGGCTTTTTTTTTCTTTTTCCCAAGAGGGTTAAAAATGGCAACATTATTTTTCAAAGTTTGAAAAGCCTGGAGCAGTGATGGAATTTGCTACAAGTTATGCCAATCAGTCATTATCCCCCAGCACAGAGCTCTAGCTATTTTGGGATAAATACACAGGAAACAGCTCTATCTGTATTAGCCTTACATATCACAACAGGCATTGGGAGATGGTAGGGAAGCCAGTGTGGCCTGGGAAACTGAGGCTAAGGTATTTGTCTTTCATCCCTGTGACACCTGATTGTGTGTTTGATCTCAGGTGAGTCATCTCACCACATCTCCTTTTCCCCTTTCAACTGTCTCTCCTTTGATGATGTTTCTCCTTTGCTTTGCTTCATAGAGCAACGGTGAATCCAGTAAATCTTTGTGGCTGCTTTTTACAGACAAACCAGTTAGACTGTGGATCCTAGTGGTGGATCCTAGTCACCATCAGTTTCTCCAGGCTTAGATGATGCCAAAGGATAGGACTGGTTTTCACAATGTGACACAGATGCAACTCCAGCCTCCAGAAAGGTCTGTTATAACTCCTTCAAGAGGATACTGTAGGCAAGTTAGGAGCCTTTGCCTCTCTCATCACACTCAGAGGAGATTCAACCTACCCAGGATTTGACATGCCCTCTGGAAGAGGTTTTTTCAGGCAATACTGCTATGTAAAGGAGTGTGATACTGTGGTGTCTGCAAACACCACATGCAGCTGGCCTGTCCCAGGCAGCTGAAATAAACCTAAATTTCCTAAACTGATGAAGAATTCCCTTGTATGTTTTTACCACAGGTGGAGTGATAGAATGCTTTAAAATCTCCACTCTCCTAAATCAAAACTGTACTGATAAAGTAGATACCAAAGCCACCTCACTGGAAAATGTCGTAGTTTCCAGTGACACTACTGTATTGTGCAATGAAGAAAGACAAGTGACATAAATCAGCCACTAATTTTACTGTGGCTGAAGCCATTATTTTAAATAATTTGTGATCAAGGTTGCTTGTCCCTGCACTTTTATTCTAACTCATTTGAAGTAATGCTTTCTTAACTTCACTAAAGAAAACTGGCAAACCCAGAAAGCAATAGATCTTCATTAGGGTCTCATGTATATGAGTCAGCCAAATTGTTATCATTAGCAAATCTATCAGGCATATCTAACCTTGGTCCAGTACTTAGATCATTAACTGTTTCTACATCATTATTAAAATTCCCTGAATTACTTTTTTTTTTTTTTTTTTTTGGGCCATCCTTTTGTCAATGAATCTTATGTATTCTTAGTTGAAGACTGAAGGCAAGACCATGCTCATGTCATTTGGCTTCCTGGAAAGTCATATGCCACTGCTTATTGAAGGCTGACCCAGATGTCTACATTTTTCTTTGACATGATAGCATCTTTTAAGGGAGAATTCATCATCTTCATGAACTAATTAGAGCAAAAGTGCTAAGCAAGTTTGAACACGCTCATAAAATTGATAGATACGAACAAAGAGAATCAAGAGAATAAGGTCTGTAGTTCCTGAATGGAACAGAAGAATTGATCTTTGTTAAAGAAGTAAGTATATCCATATTCACTCGGTAGAAGGAGAAGATACAATGACTAGCAAGAGGCTAGTCTGGCTAAGTCAGTGATTCTCTTGCAAACTGTAAAATTCAAAAAGAAATACACAGTGAAATCATGGTCAAGAAACTGAGAATGAGATAAAAAGAATAGTACAAATATGTAGATAAAATGAGAAAGGCCAGCACACAAAATAAGATGAGATACACAGGGTAGCATGAAAACATTCTCTGACTTCCCTGGCAGTAAGAAGAGAACCAGAGAAAGCACTGGCTGGCTAATAAATGAGACAAAACATGCCAAGAAGGCCAAAGTGTTTAGTGCCCTTTATTACTTCAGTCTTCATTAAAAAGCCTGACTGTAATCAGATGGTTGACACAGTTAACACCAGACACAAAAGGGTAAGAACTCGGGCAAGAATAGGGAAAGAAATGTTTAGAAACTGCTTAGATAAATTAGATTTTCTCAGGTCAGTCAGGCCTGTAATTCACTCTAGGTTACTTAGGGAACTGGCTGAACAATCCTGATGGCCATGGTAATTATCTTTGAGAATTTGTATGATGCTGGGCTAGAAAAAGGCTGACAGACTGCCTATTAAAGAAAGGGAGGAAAAAAAAGAAGAAAGACACAGAGTCTCAGCTGACCTGACTTTCATTTCCCAGAAAAATCCTTGGACAAGGGATCAAATGATGTCCAAGAGAGCAAAATGATAAGCAGTCATCAATGTGATTTGTCGAGACTGCATCATATCAAACCAGCCTGTTTGTTTGTTTGTTTTTCCTATGAGGGGATAACAAGTCATGTGGATAGGCAAGAATTTAGTAAGGTTTTTGACACCGCCTCAGATGGCATTTTCACAAGCAGCCAGGGAATTGTGGTCTGAATCATGGGCCTCTAACTTCCCTGGGCTCAATGAACAATGCTGAAAAACATGTTGCACTTCTTTCCATGTCAGCTTTGATTTGAAGGTCTCATGAGCAGTCTGCTGTCCAAAAGTCATGACTTTGGGACCACTGACTCTTGACAAGCATGCTGCAAAATACCCACAGTACTTCTTGGCAAATGACAGTCAAGAACCCCGCTGTCAGCAGTTTAGTATTGTGCTGAAAGGATTTATCAGGCATGGCTCTGTAAGACTGTCCTGGGGTCCACATCCACTGCTCCAGTGACTTAAGTGATGGACTAGAGAGCATATACTTTAAATCTGCAGAAGACTTTGAGCACTGACTAATCATGTATTTTAAATCTGCATGTGACTTTAAGCCCTGACAAGTCACAAATGTCTTGGGGGACAGGCCTGAGAAATTGGATAAATGCTCTAAAGGAAGCAGGCTAACACTGACTATAAACTGGCAGGCAGATAGGGCCGAATGCCTCCCTGAATACTTGATGGGAAATGAGAGGAGAGGTAGCAAAGATCTGGGAACTGTAGTGGATCATGAGCTCAGTATGAGTCAGTAATGGCCTCCTGTTGTGAAAGCAGCAAATACTAATCTGGGATTTATAAACAGTGTAGTGGTACAACAGATGTACAAGGTAGTTCTTCTATTGGTAAAGCTTTCATAGGGAGCCAATTCCAATTTTGGGTACCACACTTCAAGAAAGACTGGAGAATGTCCAGGGGAGAGAAATGAGCCTGGTCAGAGGTCTAGAAACCATGCTCTGTAGGGGCAGGTGTCAAGAATTTTTGCCTGCTCAATCTATGCAGACAGGGCTGGTGAGAATTGTGCCTGTCAGGCTTCAAATAAATAAAGTGCTGCTTCAATGAGATGGTAATAAACCTTTCTGTCTCTATTCATTGTGGACAATACAATAAGTTATAAGCTTCACAAGGATTTAAGTCAGCTTTTAGGAAAGTGTTTTCTCTGGAAGATATTCTTTCAGCAGGAGTAGTGTCCCTTTGATGGGAGCCAGTAAAACCAGACTGGTGAAATACCTGCCAGGAATGCTGCAAGCAGAGCCAGTCTTACCTTGGGCAGATTGATGGATTAGCCCTATTTTCTTTGTTTCTGTGGTAGTGGATGTCTTTAAATATAAACAAACAAACAAACCTGTGTTCAGACTGGTACATATTTAGTATAAACAATCTCTGTACTTGCCATGAATATGAACTATGAAGATGCAGTGTATGATACTAAACTTGCTGATGCATAAATCAACTTGTAAGTCATGCTTATGGTTAGTCTAAGTACATTCATGCTTATGGTTAGTCTAAGTACATTCACTTCTTGTGGTAAACTCTCACTTTTGCTCATTTGAAAAGCCATTAATGGCTAAAATGGCCATGGACACAGATTATCTCTGTGCCTCTCTGTCTTGAGCCTTACTGCTCAGGATTGGTCTTGGGTCTTTATGCTCCAGAGGAAGGGGAGAGGAAACATATCAACGTTGGTAAGGGTTGTTCTAAAGACCCTTGTGGCCCTGGCCCCATAGACTGTCATCATAATAGCAGTGTGGAGGTGGAGGACATCACCCATGCCCTTTCTTGCCTCTGCGGAAATAGCAGGAAAACTTTGAAGAGGCTCTGTGGTCATGAATGGGAAGGTTGCTAATGTTAGCCACTTGTCTATGGGTGTCCAGGTTGGTAGTGCATCTCTCTGTGCTCCACAGAGTAAGTCAGTCCTGCTCTGCCCCTCCTCAGACCCTCTCTCTGCTCAGGCCACAACCTCTGGTCCCATCAGCTGTGACTGCTGTTGAGTTTCCAGGCTGCCAAGGGGCAAAGTCAGCACACTTCAGTGATCCATCCAAATGGCAACCCACTGAAACAGGATTAACTTGGTTCAGGGAAATGGGTAACCTCCTCCAGTACCTGGATAGTCATTATGTCCAATGCAAAGAAGAGGGCAAAAACCTGAAACCAGACGGAGAAAAATGCATTGGATTGTTTCTTTCATTGGCAATCTGCAGTTAGATAAGGCTACAGTGACACATAACAGCAAATGCCCTCATTTTGGCCCAAAAAGACAGACTTTGATCTTGTGCACAGCCAAAATATGTGAGCCAGGAGCCACAACACCCAGCTCAGTAGGCAGAGTCATCCTGTTTTGCTCTTTATTCCAGTGGATGATGCCAATGTTTTGTTGTTTATTTGGATTGTTTTTATCTTATCCACTGTATTTTGCTCTGGGCAAAGATACAGGCATTATGTCAACAAAAGGACCTGGATGCTGCAACACTGACTGTTGGAGCCCTTAACTGTTAGGCACTATGCCATGTAGTGGAATCCTGAGCCCCATCTGAAAGTACCTGGGCTCCCCAAACAAAGCGTGGGGTTTAACACAATGATTTATCTCTAAGCATCACATGGGAATGTGTCTCTGCCATTTAGCCATTTGTTATTTCCCAGCCAGGAAAGTTAGAGGAGGAAATTGCATCTCATGTGACTCGGGAGAACTTTACACCCACTGAATAACAAGCAGCCGCGGGGGGAAGGGGCAAAAGGAAGCTGAGCAGTTTGGAAACAGCCTAAAGGCAGAAATTTGACACAGAAATTCTGGCATCAACTCTTCCAGAACAGCTAGGCTGAGGGAGGAGAAGAGGGGTTCCTAAATGATTTGTGTGTAGAAGGCAGGGTGCTAAGCTATTTACATAATTTATTCATAACAGTTTGTTCAGCCTGCTCTGCTAAGGAGGTGAATACTGGACACTTGAAATGTGCCCCAGGGGAGGAGGGAATCTGACTCTTTGAGCTGAGCCAAAGGCTACTGATGACTCCAGAGGCCTTTCTCTCTCCCTCTGTGAGTTTCTGATCAATGCACTGATTTTGTACCTGTGCAGAGAGGAAGCTGAGTACTCCCCACATCCAACCCAGTGCTGGACTACTATCTTTTCTTTTATTCTTACATTCACCCTCCTTATTGTGGTTTGGTGCCCCAAGCTCTCAGGCAGTGCGTGCTCTGGGAATATCAGCGACTATCAGCTATGAAATATTCTCAGATGCCCTTGACTGCCTGAGCCTATTCAGAGAAGTACTGCTCTGTAGGCACATGGGAAAGATAAAATTGCCCTACACAGCAAGTGAATCCCACATTGTGCTGGGAACAGGGGGGTCCCTCCCTGCCCTGCTGCTCCCTCCTGCTTTCTCTTTTTTGCTATGCAAAGTTGCATGGAAATGAATTAGATGCTTGTACTGAGCATTTCAATGGGACTTCACATAATAAACCAGAAACTCAGTAATATTACCTGTCAGTGGGTCTCTGGGAAGCAAAAAGGTCCCTGCCAAGTCCTGCTGGATCTTGAGCAATCTGTGTGCATTGTTGGCATGGCAACCCACAGATACAAATTCCATGCATCATTTGTCTGGGGACTAGCCTCTCTTCAACCTTCAGCTTGGAGCTTGACACTGGCCAAGTGTCTAGTTAATCTGAGTCACTGAATAGCTGGAAGGGACTATAGGGTTAAACTGGGATAACCTAAATAGGCTGATAAAAGGCTATTCAGTAAGAGATGCAAGTGCCCAGCATCTCCCAGGTTTTCGCCCACATGCTCTCGAGTCCTGAGCTGAACTTAATCTAAAAGAATAAAGGATAGGCATTGGAAATTCCCCAAAAACTTGGAAAGACACCCAGTGTGATCTTCGTCTCTGCAAGAGTTGGAAAGATTTATTTTAGAAAGAGGTCCTGATGGTTAAATATTATTTGGAAGTGTGGTTTCATTTTGTATGTACAGTGGTTTTTCCTTAGTTCCTTTCCTGTTCTATAATCTCCTCTGTTTCTTCAGTGTAATTAGCCTGTTGTTTTCAAAAGGCTGCTGATTGTGTGCCTTGTATGAGTGTGAATTGAACTCATTATGCACTACTGACTTAGCTCCCTGGGCTCTGTGTGTGTGTTATGTATGCTGCCTGAGTGCGATTCCTGACCTGCACCAGAAGGAGCTTTGCAGGCTGAAATATTTGCCTGTGGCTGTGGGCTGTGAAAGAGGATAACTCAGCAGGCTCTTGGGTCAGCAGCTTCAAGCCTAAAAGCCCCAAACTGATGGCTCTGCAGTCATAGCTCTGTGTCCTGGTAGCATCAGAGTCTTCATTCCTAAAGTCAGTCCCACAACAGGATCTGATTTAATCATGGGGGTCTGTCAGGGATATGGTTTGGGTAGTGTCTGAGTTCCAAATGCTCAGCAGATGTACTCCAGTGTCTCTTGAAAGATGATCCAAAAGATGAGTCCCTGTAGAAGCTTGGAGTTTCTAGGCTCTGCTCTGCACCAAAACCTTGCCATATAAGCACAGGAAAAACCCCAGAGTTTCTGGTGCCAGCATGGCATAATTATCCTGGAATAAAGGTCCCAGAGAATCTGTATCAGGGCTTTCAGGAGCTAAGTCCTGCTTTTCTGGATGCTCTATGAGAGCAAGCTAGACCTAGGCTTTTGAGGGTTCTTAAAACTCCATGAGTCATTCAAAAGCTTGGCATGGGTGGTTGCCTCAGAGCCGCAGGACTTGCAGTCATGGGGTCCCAGAGCTGCTGGTGCTTGTCTGATGGCCTTTTGGGCATGCTGACTGACTCACAGGTGAACTCAAATCTCCCTTTGATCTTTTGAAACTTTGAGATCACTTGTGTTCACCAAATAGCTATTTTTTTGGCAAAACTTTCTTTAATTGCCAGATTCCTGACTAGCAGTACACATTTACTGGGGGAGAGTGTGAGGAGGAAAGAAAACCTTCACATTTGGCTTCTCAGTAAGCTTTGAACTAAGTTCTGGGCAAGCTGTGCTGACAGTGCACAACCTCCTTGTCCATACTGTGCTTGGCCTGCTCCCATTAAATATGACAAGTGCTGTCAAGTCACATGTCTCCTCAGCATTAAGCTTTCACTTCACAGGAGTATAGAGAAGAAGTAATTTCTTTGTGTGTCTTTCACATTACTAAGTTCTTGAAGTACAAAAGAGTAGCAAGTATGGGTATGTACTGTAAAATATTCTTAAAAAGCTCCCTGATCTTCCTTCTGTGAAGTGGTAATGCACAGAAACTAAAGAAGTTTAAATCTAGGTTATGGTCAGGAGCAGGGAGGAAAGCAAAGAAAATTACATGATTTTTGTCTTCTAGAAACCTATTTCCTTGGTCTCTGTTTAGGTTAATGTGAATTTCATCCTTAAAGAACGAGTATTCATTCATTTGGTGGAGAAAGTCAAAGCCAATGTTAATGAAGTCACTCCCCCCATGCAGGGAGGTTCTGTAGCTGAAATGAATGTTATCAAACCTAAGTACCATCTATGGAGGCTCCTATTCTGTGTTAGCATGACAACTTTCAAGCTGATACTTGTTTTAGTGGCTAAGCAATTGGCCAAAGAGACAATTTCTTCTTCAAGACAGCTTGACAATCTAGTGTGTTACTGCTAAAATGCACAGTATGAATCAGCACCGTCACTTCATGTTTTCATAAGTAATAGTGATGAAGTGCATCACTATGTAAATCCAGGGTATAAATTCTTCTCAGCCCTTCAGTACCAAGAGGAGGAGAGTGATGGACAGTCAGAAAAGGGAAATGTTCACATCATAATGGTGCCTGTTTTTCTTTTATGGAGCTCATTCATAATGCCTACAGAAATTAACAGCACAGCAATTGCCATTCCTGTTACCATGTTGCTCTATCAATCTTTAGTTTGATAATGAAATAATCAATTTCTATAAGTCTGAATCATGCCTTTCAGAAGGGAAGGGCTCTCAGGGTCTGGCCAGACAAGAATGCAGTGGAATCTCTGACTGAACTGTGCCTCCAGATAAAAGTCATTTTTGGAAGCAAATTTTTTTTAATGAGCAGGAAAAAGCAATCAAGAGATTTAGGCTTACATTCATATTTGCTATAGTAAATTGCACCTTTAACTTCAGATTCTGAGTGTTTAAGAAGTTGATCAGAAGAAGCTGAGCCTATAAGAACATGAGAGGCAGGTGAGATCAGGCCTACCTATCACACTGGAGACTCACTCTTGTTCTGTATGATGCCTCTTATACAGTCACCAGAACATCAGGGTCACTCTTTGGGGTTGTGAGTGGTGCAGGTGCAGTGGGTTGGCCTGATCTACTGTTCAGCTTCTTAGGTAGTAGGTGCCAAGGAAGAGGCAAAGAAACATAACATTGCAAGCAAACCCAGGGTAAACCACCCTGTGTCCTTGTAAAGAAGGGATCATCGTCCAGCACAGCCACAGGCAGAGCCACTCCACCAGCTCATGAGTGCATGCATGTGAGGGCATGCCCATGGCTGCATATGCCAAAGTGTTTCCATCAGGTGATGCATTGCTCATTCCCACTCTCATGGTCCAACACGAATCATCCAGAATGCTTCATAGCATGAGACATATGTAAGTGACAGGATGTAGGACATACCAGTACTGAGAATAGCTTTACAATTATATCTGTTCCTCTTCTGATAGCACAGATAGTGTAGCTGTGTCTGCAGAGCCATGTCTTGTACTACCAGTGCTCAGGAAAACTCAGCATCTGGTGGCACTGACCCTCTCTACTTTCGTTAGAGAAAGCACAGAGCACAGTTCTTTGAGCTGCTTCAGGCCAAATGGTTTGGGGTCCAGGTGTTGGTATTAGATAATGAAGACTGCAGGAAGTTAGAAGAATTTCAGCTCATGTCCAGCAGCCATAGAATGCTTTGAATACATCTGAACTGACTGATTATCCAGCTTGGTGAATTGTGCTAAGTAAGATTGCTGTCTGGGATGTCTATTTGCTTCAGAGTGTCTTGCCTGAGCGTCCTACAGCTCACACACATATAGACTTTTAAGGATCAGGTACCTAATTCCAGCTGGCTTGAAAATGAGAATAAGACTTAGACATAGAATTCAACTAGGTTATGCATAAAAAAGAATAGGACAAGCAATGCTTTATGTATTTCAGAAGTACTGTGGTCTATGCTACAGTCACAGGAAAGTGTCATCATCACAACTGTTCTTCTGCCACTGTGCTGCCTTGGTGACAGTAGTAAAAATATTACAGCACAGCTTGATGGCCAGGGTAAGGTTCAACAGCTCACAGCACAACTTGATGGCCAGGGTAAGGTTCAACAGCCCTGGAGAGCCTGTTCTATGGCTATTAAGCCTGCAGAGAAACCACCCTTGCTACCTGTCCTAGCAAATTTCATGCTATCACAAATCACAACATTGCATTCACTTTATTGTGTGGAACATCCCAGTCTGCCTGTGCTTTTGTGTGCTGGTGCAAATGAGGTATATAAGCAGTTCTGTTCTTCAGAGGTATGAAGCAAAGATATGAAAGGCCATGAGACACTGAGAAACTGGAGTAATGAAGGCTGAAATGGAAATGTTGCATGGATGCATACCTCACTTTCAAAAGCTCACATCAGGACTTGAGACCATGTCCAAAAATGATTTTATACTCTTCCTGACAGGAGTTACATTATGCAAGGCAGTGCCATTACACTTGTCTGTCAGACAGGAAAGAAAAGGAGATAGTTTATATGAGGAGGGCCATGGAAATCTGGCTGGTAGCAGATGTCTCTCAGAACCCAGCACACCATGGCTCCTGTCTCAGACAGTTTTGATGATGTTCTGCATGAAATCAGAAGCTTTTGTGACATGAACATGATCTCCTAGTGGGACTGGAGGAGTTGAATTCTGAAGTATTTGCTAGGGAAGAAAATACTCAGACTCAAAGGAACGTAAATGTCAGGCCTGAAATGATTCAGAGTATAACCTGTGGAATCTCAAAGACCAGGACTGTTATTAAAGGAAAGAACAAGGGATGAGAGATGGGATCTCTGTTGTGATGCAGCAAGCAAATACTTGCTCTATCTTGCTAACAATGACGTTCAGAAACTTAGCTAGTAATAACCCATCCTTGATATCAAAGAAAGCAATCCCCACGGACTGAGCTATCACAAGATCTGATTTGTGTTCCAGATGTTTAGAGCTGCAAGCAGAAATGAAACAAGCCAAATCAAATGTAAAAGAGGTCAGGTTGTCCCCAGTAAAAGAATGGCATCAGCAAGGTACTTATTTCAGTCACCCAAGTACTGTCTTGTGTATGCTTACTTACAAGGATACTTGACCAGTGCAAAAGAGAGAACTACTGGTTGTCATAATATGATGTTGTTTAACACAGATGACAGCAAGCATTTTTCCTGAACTATCTGGACTGCACCTATGTATGAGTAATAGGTTGTGGAGAGGATAGAGGAATGTGGTAGGAGGAAAAAGTTGAGTATCTATCACAATCAAAAGTCTAAGCCTAAAAACTGAACCAACCAACCAACCAAAACCCCACAAGTGAGCTATGTTCCCTTTGGATGGGTGCTGAGACAAGAACATATCTGATAATGCAGTTCAAATGGTGTCTTCTGCAGAGAGGATCGAACTGCACTTCAGAGAATGATCAGGGCAGTTGGGTGAAATGTAAGAAGATGAAGATCAGCTCCTTCCCAAACCCACACGGGAACACTGGCAAAATTCTAAGGGTCTAATTCTAAATTGGTGAGTCTGAAAAGCCCATTGCTTGGCATTGAAGTAGAGAAGGACCAAGATTGCCTTGCTTTTGACTTTATAGCTCCCTAGATGCTAAGAACTGCTCTAACCTTGACAGAGCTGAGCAGCTCAGCGTTACACTGACATTAATCCCACTCACTGCAATTATTAAATAGTCACTGGATTAAGGACAGTGTCTGGTGCTCTGGCTGCCTTGCCCTCCAATACCACATGGGAGTGTCCAGCTTGCTTTTACCTCTCCTCAATCATTCTGAAACTTCTACCTTTCAGTCTTGATCCCCATGTGGCCTCTATGCTAGAGCATATGGTGAGGAGAGAAAGGCTTATATGCCTCCAGCAGGCAAGATGCTGAAATTGAGTGTCTGAGCTCTGAGGAGCATGCCTGGTGAGCTGGCTGCCCCTGTCTAGTATGATGGCCTGAAAGAAGCAGGAGAAGCAACTTGTGATGAACTGACTGCATTTCTCGTCAACCTGCACTGCTGGGAGGCAGCAGGTACAGAAATTGGGAGTGAGGCTGAGCCCTGTAAGATGGAGGGGTAGGACAAAGGTGTTTTAAGATTTAGCTTCTATTTTCTCATTATCCTACTCTCATTTTATTGGCAATAAATTAAACTATTCTCCCCAAATTGAGTCTGTTTTGCCCATAACAGTAAATGGTGAGTAATCTCACCCTCTCCACAAACCTTTTGTTGCATTTTCTCTCCCCTGCCCAGCTGAGAAAAAAAGTGATAATGTGGCTTGATGGCCTTCTAACCAGGTTCAACCCACCACACACCTCTAGTGTTCCTCTTGGCTAGGTGAGCATCTAACAGTTGGACTGGATACATGTAATTCCCTGTGCTCCTAGACTTAAAGGTCTCATATTTCCAAAATTAGCTGAGGCTGTCCAGGCACTTCTGGCTGTAAGCTCTCTCCAGCCAGTGAGCTGATGAGATGGAAGATGGCTCAGTGAAGAGATGCTGGATGAGAGCTGCCAGATGAACAGACCTCTGAGCCAATCTGCAAGAGGGCAGTCATTGTGATGGGTTGTTTTTACACTGCTGATGAGCTACGTCCTTAAGATACCGGTGGGGCTGGAGCTGGAACAGACTTGTGCAGAGAGCAATGGGAAAAATAGAGGGAGTGGTTGAGAGACCTCCTGTCATGAGCTGTGTTTTGTGTACAGCAATCGTTTTTTTCCTGTGTGTATCTATCTATATCTCTACTTCCATCTCTGTCTCTAACCTGTCAGCAATACTGTAGTAAAGTGCACCTGAAAAGAGAATAGTTTTCATTTCCTGCCCATCCTCTCTTCCACAGAGTCACAAAGTCTTAGCACTGTAGTTAACAGTAGATCAACGTGTACAAATGAACACTGCTAAAACCCCAAAATAACCAAAAAAGACACTTTAAAAATAGTCTCTCAGATACTGAACTTCTTCAAAGATACCACATTACCTGGTGTATTGTGCTGTCCTTTTCAATTCACTAATATCACCTTTATTTTCCGGTTCTTTTCAAGGCTTGTTGCTCCTTCTACTGAACCTCACCCTTTCTGCTAGGACTGCACTCCTGACTCATCCTTTCTTCTTCATCCTTCACCCTGTTTTACTATAAAACAACTAGGCTTTCTTAAGATGCTTCCACCTCATACATGGCTACCTGTCTCCAGAGATTCTGCCCCTGTTAATACTAGGACTGATTTCCCATTTCACACAGCCTTAGCTCGGTCCTATTCTTTCTAGAGAGACAACTGTAGGGTTTATGCTCCACATTGTCCTTAACAGGTTACACTCAATAATATACTGACATCATAAAAAATGAGATTCCTGGGAGCCCAGATGGTAAGCACAGTCTGTGACCTTACTGGTACGTTTTCCCATTTCTTTCTTTGTTTTTTTGTTTGTTGGTTTTGACATTATTTATTTATAAACCCAAACAAACAAAACCAAACAAAACCCAAAACAAACCCACCAAAAACCAAGAATAAACCCAAACAAACCCAACTCATACTTTTTTTTTTTTTTTTTTTAATATTGGGAAACAGGAAAACTCTTCTGAGCTTGAAAACAATCTGACCTCAGTCTCCTACTGCAGATATGTCTAGACTAGAATTTACTCTCCTGTTGTAACTTGCATTTATTAGTTGTTTGCCAATTAGCTCCTGGAGTTGGTTGAGACATTTGCAATTGTAAAAGCTAATCTAAACATTCCAAGAAGATGTGCTGCAGCAGTGAGACATTTGTGGATTACCTTCGGTTGTGCACTGAGGTAACTCACAAACATTTGCCTCATGGAAGGAGTACTCATGTACTGTTTAGTGTTTTATTTATAAGCATGTTAAGCAGCTTGAGGCAATTGGCAATCCATTAAGTTGGGCCACACATCAAAATCCATGTAATACCCATGTTTTCTGATGAGTTAAAAAAGATTGGTTAGTATAGGCTTGGTTAAGCGGTCACAGTGGTGCAGATGCACACAATGCTTCACTGACAAAATGTGTTTGGGCAGAGGGAGAACAGCCTACTGGATGGCCTTCCAGAGAGTAACTAGAAAATGAGCTGCTTGCTGGAAAAATCAAGAATCACTGAAGCATTCAGGTTGGAAAAGACCCTCAGGACCACCAAGTCCAACCCAGAACCCTACCCTACAAGGTTCATCCCTAAAACAGATCCCCAAGTACCACAACCAAACCACCTTTAAACACATCCAGGGTTGGTGACTCAACCACCTCCCTGGGAAGCACATTCTGATGCCTGACCACTCCTTCCCTGAAAAAATGTTTCCTAATGTCCAGTCTAAACCCACCCAGTCACAGCTTGAGGCCATCCCCTCTTGGTGTATCACTAATTATCTGTGAGGAGAGACCAGCACCAGCCTCTCCACAACATCCTTTCAGGTAGTTGTGGAGAGCAATGAGGTCTCCCCTCAGCCTCCTATTTTTCAAACTAAACAGCCCCAGCTCCTTCAGTCACTCTTCATAACATTTATTCTCCAGGCCCTTCCCCAGCTTCATTGCCCCTCTGCAGAAGAGGAGGAATAGAATGCAAACTTTCCCAATAGTGTACAGCAAATACCTACTATAATGCAGTGGTTTGAAGAAGTAGGTTAAAAAATGGTATAATGTTTTCACAGGAAGAAAGTAATTTGCCCTAGCAGTCTGTTTCATTTAATGGGAAATTCAGAACAGGAATCAATGTCTCAGTGTAAAAAATAATCATCCTTTATTTTTTTCTATAAAAAGTGAGGAGAACTGTAAGGTTGGGCATTGGGTTGGACAATGGGCATGGTTGTGATGACAGTGCAGGATCAACACATTTCAAGATAGTACAGCCTGATTATAAAATGAGATCTCTTTACTGCATTGACATCAAACAAATATTCCTGAGTAAAACTAACAGTCACACATAGTTGGTACTGACAGAATTGAAATAAACTGGATTATAATGTGCATACTGCTCCAGTAAATGTTTATATTGCAACAAACTGAGCATCCTCAGCCGTTTGCTTTCCTTCTATAGAGAACAATTAGAGGATAAGACGTTAAGAAGGACATACGAGGCAATAAATGGTTTTCACAGATGCTTAAACACCAAAGGAAAGTGACAATATTTGGTAACTACAGCCATCATTTATGGAATCAAACAGTCCCTTCCTCCACTGTAGGCATTGTCATTGTTATATAACAAGTCACAGGATGATTTATAAGATTTAAAAAAAAAGAAGAAAAGTGGTTTTTTCCCTACCTGATGAGATTCTGAAAGTTTCATGCCAAAGTCAGCTCAAAGGCAAAACTCAGTTTTTTACCTCAGTAATACAAATTCTGGGACATTAAATGAGTGATGTGGGAGGTGAAGCATTCAATGGGGACCTGAGGAGCCGAGAAGAACCAGTGGGATAAGAGGTGATGTTTGATTATGAAAGTCAAATTAGGATAATCTCTCCCCTCTGACACTAATGTCTTGACCTGCCTGTGTCCAAGTTGATGTGGTCCCATTTGCAGAAGGAGACTGTAACTTGTACCCTGCAGTCTTGTGCCCCACAGCAATGGGGCAGTGGCTCCAACCAATGGCAGACTGTGGCCAAACAGGAAACCTAGTGTGCAGGTCCCTTTGCCTTTGTTTGCACCCTTGAACCCCAGTTTGGCTACTGCCCCATAAGACACAACTATTCCCTTTCCTTTTCTTCTCATAGCAGCTGGAGAAAGAAAAAGGAGCTTTGGCATCTTGGAAAAGTGAAGAACATCACCCTTTAGGAGAAAGAGAGAAAAGCTAGGAGGAGGAGAGGAAGAGAGAAGTGGCCATCCTTTCTGCTCCTTCCCCCTAGAACATGGAGATGATGGAGGCAGAGCCAAGAGGTGGTTTGAGAGGGAAGTGCAACCATTGGGCAAGCACAAACCTTAGGCAGCTGCCTCTTCTGCCATGCCTGCATCCTGATCCTGCACTATAACCCTGCTTTCTCAGAAATAATTAGCCAAAGACAGAGCTAAAATCAATTAGTTGATCAAGGGAGTGACCTGTGTGGAAACTCAGTGATGTATCTGAACTTAGACTATGTCAATAAAAGCCTCAGTCATAGCACAAGCTGAGCCAAGAGTGAGGTATGTTTTCCCATAACTTCACGGATAGCCAATTCCTTAAAATTGAACAGCCATGTTCAACTCACTTCAGGGCGTAGTCGTTTCCATCCTGACTACATATTTCTATGGCAACTACTCTTACCAGACACTTCTGTGTATATATGTGTGCATGTAAATAAATATCAGATAAGGTACCGGTAAATGGCGCTCAAACGGAGCCAGTTCCTCCGTTACGTTGCAGACGTCTCTTGTTGCCTGCTGCCAGCACTGCTCTCCATGCAGGTCTATAGAGGCTGCATTTAGCAAAGACTCAGGGCAAAAGTGTTTTTTATTTTTTTAACTTGAATCCTTTATTGTGATTTACTAGCAGCAGAGTGCTGCTGCGCTGGGCTGGCAAGGAGCAGTTCACCCTCCGTTGCGACACCAACAGAAAAAAAATGGAGCTTCTCCTATGCCTAATGCACAAACCAGGCAATGGTTGCACTTTTGGGCAGAGAAAGCTAGTCAGTCAGTGTGGTCACCCTGTGTAATGCAATAAGGAAGAATTGCTTCCTGATTTGTCAGCCTTCGGAGCTGCTGTGTGAATTAGAACAGGTTTTTGGTCTATTAATATCAAACCCCGGCATTTTCTCCGATATTCCGATTTCTCTGATATTTCCATATCAGTTGGTTCCACGAATCCCCCTTCTCAATGGATGAAGTAGGAGCTGAGCAGTAGAGCCAGGGCATGTTTAATTTTATGGAATTGTTTTTTCATTTCTTGGATATTTTTTTAAACTTTCTTTACTTCTCTTGCTTCATATTTTCCAAAGCATAATGGTCTAAGAAGTAACAGGCTCTGTCATGCCTTTAAGATGCTAGAAACTTTTTGCTTCCCTCAGAAGTCTGTATCTCTTAAGAATGGGCCTTAGACAACAAGATCTGAAACGTATCAACTTGTATAACGTTGAGGTCAGGCAGAATTTGGCACTTATGCAGGGCTTATGCCTCACTGTGAGCACAATCCCACCCACAGCAGCCCACCTAATCTATTCACCTTTCTGAGTTACGGCAGAAAACTGCTTTAGTTTATTTAATTTCTGTAGCTTTTGCCCTGACTTCCCTTCCTCTTGGCTGAGCTAAACAGGCAAGTAACTGCTTTTCTGCCTGGGGCCATTTATAATTCACAAAGTAGGTGCTCCTCAGCCTTGCTTCCCCCAGAGGGGCATCCTGTAAGATGTAATCTCAGACTGCGTGCCGCTCAGCTGAGTTTAGGAAAAAGGCATTGCACTTTTGGCTGCTTTAAATGAAAACACCTCGAACCCACAGAGAAAGAGTGGAAGATCTATGCTCTGTATATGGTAATGATTAGAATTCATAGAGGATATGGGAGACCTGAGTTTGATTTTTTTTCCTTGTTCTTCACGCAGTACTTCTCTAGAATGAAAAGCACAAGTATTAGAGACAGAAACGTGAGAGTTTCCCTTTTTCAGCTGATTAACCTTACAATTATGCAGCAGGATCAGATTCCTTTCTTCTCTCCTTCTCCTGGCCCCATGTCTGAAACATAAAGTTTCTGGGTGGACATCAGAAACGCAAAGTTTCTGGGTGGACACCAGCTCTAGCAGTAACCCCCTCTCCAGCTCCACCCTAATGCAGCTACTTCTGGGGCTGGGATGTTGGGGTGGGAGCCAGGCTCCCTGCCAGTCGGGCAACAAACCCAGCACCGTGGTCCCACTTTGACAGGACTGTAATGCAGCAGGTGGATCCCAGCAGCACAGAGCATTGGAGCAAGGCCATGGCAGCAGGGGCTGAGCTTTTGGCGGAGGTGGCTGTAGGATGGTGCCTGCAGTCAAAGGACACCCAGGCTCTGACTCTCCATCGTTTCCAGGCAGCTCACCTCCGCCAAAGAGACGCTGCCTCTGGGCGTACACGGTAGCAGAATGTAGAGATTTAAAGCAAATCTTCCGTGCCTACAGCCTCTCAGGTGCCTAAACAAGTTAGGTGAAGTTTCTTTTGGCTCACTGTCCTCTACATAGGTATCTAAATTCTGCATAAGTTGCACTTTAGGAGCTTTGTTGTTTTCTTTGGATTTTGCCCTCAGCCCTGGTTAGCAGGAGCACAGATTTGCTCTGGCACGTGCTGTAGTAGGACAATGTCACCGATTGACTACCTCCCAGAAATTGATTCTTTGTTGCCTCCCCTTTCATCCAAGATCTTAAACCGAGTGACAGCAATTACAAAACTCTACCTACTGTTCTGTAACTGCTCCCTTGCAACCAAGCCTGTGAACGCAACTTCTCAGTTGTTTGATCCAGTTTAAATCCACATCTGCCAAAATCATTCTCTCACTGGTAAAAACTCCACTTGCTACTCAGCTTCTCCACCCTTCTCACATATATACATATGAGGTTCATTCTTCAGTCTGGATTATTTGTTTACATTAACAAAAACCCAAATAAAATTGTCAGTTTTCTTTTTTAAGGTGCCACTATCCACCCTAGCCTGCTGCAGATCTGGAAAGTAGCTAAGGACCAGAGGAATCAATTTGCCTCAGGGTTTGGGTCTGGCGTGATACAGGCTACAAAACCTGTACTTGTGTGATAACAGTCTGCACATGTTTAATGATAGCTTCCCTCTACACTTGAGGATCTCTGCAAGCTTTATTTTACCCTAATTAGTTTTCACTCCTCTCTGCTTTCATGGTTGACCTTTTCCATCAAGTCTTACAGAACAGATGAATTGCCTGTGAAACTGAGGTTGTTCAGCCATTATCCGCTATAGCTGTGCTTCTTTCCTCTTCCCCAGGGAAGTAAACCCAATGAAGCAAGCTGTTTAAGATATTTGCAAGGGAAACTCTGAAATATTTGGCCTTGTTTTTCAGTTTAAATATTCTGGCACACGGCATAGGCCAATTAAAGCCCCGTTTTCATGGGTATTTTACAAGCAGTCCTCGTGTAGACACGCATACAACTCAAGCCACAGCTTGCTGTAGATATAAGTGCTACACCATAATAATCACTTATCATCACTAGTCAAAAGCAATTCTAAACAAACATAGATTTTGTTTGCTGGAGAAACGTTGCTCACCAAGGGGAGAGTGTATGAAGGGCTCTGCCACTTGGGAAAAGGCAAATCGAGGCGTTTAATTCAAGCAAAAGGTATTTTTACAGTTGTTGTTTCTACACCAGTCACATAGTTTATGCAATAAATTGAAAATAATGCAAGATCAAGAGGATTTTTAATGGATTTATAATGAAGATAATTGTTATGGGATCGTTTGCCTTCGATACATGACGGAAGTAAAGTGATACAGCAGTGGCTCACCGCTGGAAACTACATTTGGCATAGGAACCTTCAGTAGGGGTGCTAAAGAGTCAGAGAAATTGTGAAAGAAGTTACTGCAGAGAACGGTAGAATGGTCTCAGAGGAGTACAGAAAGCACTGGAGACTCTGCTCCCAACTGTCCCCATCTCCAAATGTGATGTTTTCTTAGAAAACCTTGTTATCCCTCAGCATACTTCCCTGGGTGTGTAGAATTTGGTAAAGCCAAACCATGGTAGCCTTTGAGTGACTGTTTTGCAGTTTATATTGCCCTTCTGCCTTTCTGGTAAATACAGTAATTACTTGTTATGATTTCTGTTTGTTCTTGTGAATATAATGATATGTTTTTACAGATAGCTGCAGCTTTATATATAGTCTAAATTACCTAATTAAGAAAAGTAACTTCCTCTGCCCCAAATATGTCAATACTGAAAGATTTATTCATGGAAGTAGGCAAAATAAAATCACGTTAGTAGACAGTTCACTATACCTGAGAGATTCAAAATTATGTGCACATTTTTTTTTTCATCCTGAAGAATTACTGGAAATGTGAAATTATGTACAGGTAGGATTCCATCATCATTAGGAGGAAACCAGCCTCGTTTGACAGTGGGCAGGAGGGGAAGGACATTGTATTCATCCAAAAGAAGATGGTAGATGAATTACATCTCCCAGAATTTGATCAGGACAAGAAACATGTTTCATCTTGTGCAAGGCTGTGTAATAGCTTTAATAACAACAGGAATTAAGACTTTACTCATTTATTTCATACAGAGCTTCAGCTCTTATCAGAGAAGCAGAATTCAAAACCAGCCCACAGGGAAGAAGAATATCCTGATTAATGTCGCTGCCGTGTTTCCCTTCGAGGCCATGGCTCTGTGAGCAGCACCGAGATGTGAAATCAACAAAGAACTCAGTGTCTCCCAGCAAACTCAGTACCATTATAGTAGAACTACTCCTTGCAAGAGAAATAAGGCATTCCAATAAAAGTGGTGTTTTGTCAGGGTTGCTGTTGGCACAGTGGCACCAGACAGGGCTCCTGGCTCTTCACACCCATAACAAGCATCATTGCAGTGCTGGCAGAAATCTGCAGTGTGGCTCTGGCTTCAGATGCTGAATGAGACCAAGAATAGCACTGGGTGGTTCGTTGTGTGGAATACTGGAAAAAAAAATTGTATTTAAATCCAGTGTTTTCCAAAAGTAGCTAAAACCAGGAGGTTATAAATTATTAACCTGTAAGGCAGAAGGTTTAGGAGACTGCCACTTGTGTGTCTTGGAATAGTTTCTGCTACCTTTTTGAGACGGAACAAAACCTTTCATTTAGATATTGCTTTCCAGATGAATTTGCAGCAGCTGCAGTGTATCTAATCCTTGCAGCACATTTTCCCTCTAGAAAAAAAAAAAAAAAAGAAAAGATTTTTTTTGTCTCATTATTTAACTTTTTGTTTTCATTACTTCTAGTTTGAACGCATTAACTCTTTAGCTGCCATGTCCTAACACTCTTTTGCAAGAAAATTTGTCACTGGAGAGGGAGGAGAAAGATGCAATTTGTGGTTAGAAACATCCAGGAGTATGAAGAAGAGGCTACTTAATACTATTATTAATGCCTTTTTTTCCTTTCCCTTTCCCTTTCCCTTTCCCTTTCCCTTTCCCTTTCCCTTTCCCTTTCCCTTTCCCTTTCCCTTTCCCTTTCCCTTTCCCTTTCCCTTTCCCTTTCCCTTTCCCTTTCCCCTTCCCCTTCCCCTTCCCCTTCCCCTTCCTCTTAGTTTTTTTTCCTTTTCTTTTCTTTTTTAAAAGTCAATTATGTTCTGTATGTTGAAAAAAAAACCCAAAATATTTGATGGAGAAATACATTTATCTGTGACAATTTGCCTGCTTGTGCTTACTTATTTTGCTTCAAAAATGTAAATATTTTGTTCTGTAACTGGTTTGTGTGCTACCGGTTTATGAAAACAGAATAGGTGAGCAGGAAAAAAAGGCCTATACTGATGCTAAGGAAAGCCAAGATGAAATTACGAAAACAAAGCAACTGGCATACATTTAATGTAAGCTTCTCTTTGTAATGTGGACAAATTGAGGATGAGAAACTACAGGACTGTGTCAGGGTGGGGTTCCCTGCCATGCTGTCCCTGTCTCTGTGTGTGTTACAGATTCGTGAATAGACATGAAGGAAAGCATGTGTGCAAGTTTTTTTGAGAAGCAGCATATAATTTGCTGTTATTTGTGTATATTGTGTATTAGAATGGGCAGGTTATATGCAGAAGATAATATTAATGACTTCTGGAACTGCACAATGGAAATTCTGACAGCTTCAGGGGTACAAAAATGAAAATTTTATTTCATTAAATATGGACTGAAGTAATACAACCAGTAAAATATTCTTTCTGTTTTGCAACTTAATATTACTTTCTCTTTACTTATGTTTGCCTTTGCTTTCTAAGTGTTTGAGGGATATTTTTAAAATCCAGGATGAACCAAACTGTGGACGGCCCAAGCTGTTTTCTGAACTATCAGAAGAGAAATTATAATATGTAAGAAGGAGGGGTATACAGCATACTTGAAGAAATGCAGATTGAGGTCCAATTATTGATCCACATAGGTACATCTGTCTTTATCAGCACGTTCTGTTTGGGCTGCCTTCCCCCAAAGAGCTTAGGCGTTGTTCTCACAGAAGCAGTGTATCATTCCCTTCCTCTGTTTATTTTTGGCAGCTACAAATGCTGTAGAGGATATTTGTTTTTGTAACACTGTAATAATGAGACAGATTTACTGTCTGCAGTCACAAGAATGTTAAGCAGATATTAATTTGTTTAATCTCTGCAGTTTTGTTGTAAAAATTTGCAACCGTCATGGACAAATGGTCAGGAAAAATGCAGAGGTTTGGGTTTATGGCTCTGAGATATTTTTAAAGCACCCAAAAGGTATAGGAGGGAGTGTGGGTACTCACAGCTACAGGACAACCAGTAGAGAAAGTTACTAGTGCTATGGGTTTCATGGACAGTATTTCCTCAGGGCTAGTAGGCCAGGCTGGCTTCCCAGTCTGGGAGGTATTTCTCATGTTAGTCTTCCTCAATGAAAAGTGCATATGTTATGTACATACCAGAAGAAAGAAATCACTAAGCAGGTTTTACTTTTCAGCACCTAAGATGGAACCACAATCCTAGATCTGGGGATCAGCTATATGATGCTTTTCTTTTGTCAAGATTATTTTTTTGGCAGTACCTTCCTTAATGGAAAGATACACCTTTGATGTGGCAAAGACAAAGAAAAGCCACAGTCCCAGATCGCCACTGATAACCATTCTTGGGTTCATAACTATGAACCCAGACTCACCTACATAACTTTAGGCATTTAATGAAAGGGCTTGCAAGTCTGTACAGAAACTGAGTATCCTTCTGCAGAGAAACGTACAGCAAGAGGGTTTCTCACTTGAGCTCTTGAAGTGGTGGGGGTTGAAAGCAGGTTGGTGTCACAAGGCAGCCCTGAGTAAGAAGGTAAGACCCGTGGCACTTCTGAGAGATCTGCTTTATTGCTGTCAGCACTGAGCTGAGCAGGATCATCCTGCCAGCAAATCAGCTCAAAGCTGAAGATGCAAAGAAACACAAGAAAAGAGCAGCATGCTGCTCCATCTGCTTTTCTTGCAGTGCTACCACATTTTTCTCTCCTCACTGCTTGGAGTCTAACAAGCCCAAGAGCTACTAGATACTGCTCAGACTCAGATGAGTTGTTTTGATCTGTTGCCGCCTTCCTGTCGGCAGCTCAAGTGCTGCTTCCCCTCCTGATTTGCATGTAGTAATTAGGTCAACCAGCTCCTGCTTTTACAAAGTTATTGTCAGCATTGTCCACTTTATTTTCTTCCAAAGATACAATATCATGATGAACAAGACAACTCTACAAAGGGTGGCATAAAAATTAGGACTTATCTGCCCTTTTATTGCTTTGTCTCTACAGTTTCTATCCTAGCACCAATATTGAGTGTGATATTTCTGCCAGCATATTACAGAGGACCCTGTTGTACATATGATACCTATGGATCTGTAGTACACTGAACATATAATTTTGGTTTGATTGTTTCTGCTCCTTCACTGTGCATTTTCTTTTTTTTTTTTTTAATTATTATTATTTCTTTAACATTGTCACTAGATGCACTACTGATAAGGGAGAAGCAGGCAAACACTTCCAGCTGCTCTAGCCATAAAATAAGCTTCATTTTCCAGCTTATTACCTCTGACCTGAGGGGCACCTATTGCAGTTACCTTTTGGAAATAATATGTTGTCTGTATAAAATATTTAAGCTGTACATTTTCTTTCTGCTGCTTCTCTTGAATACTCTTTTTGAATTGATGAGGACTCTGTGAACAAAAGAGGTTATTGTTACATTTATTACATATTGTTACATATTAAAAAGTTGCTTTACCAACCCAGAAACATCTTGAAGAAACATAAAAATTACAAAAATGGACAAAATTAGTTTTGCTTCAAACTGATGACTAGGATCTAGGACATTGAGATACTTGAACATGTCCAGAGAAGGGCAAAGAAGCTAGTGAGAGGTCTCGAGCACAGCCCTATGAGGAGAGGCTGAGGGAGCTGGGGGTGTTCAGCCTGGAGAAGAGGAGGCTCAGGGGAGACCTCATTGCTATCTACAACTACCTGAAAGAAGGTTGTAGGCAGGTGGGGGTTGGGCTCTTCTCCCAGGCAACCAGCGCCAGAACAAGAGGACACAGTCTCAAGCTGCACCAGGGGAAGTTTAGGCTTGAGGTGAGGAGAAAGTTCATCACAGAAAGAGTAATTGGCCATGGAATGTGCTGCCTAGGGAGGTGGTGGAGTCACCATCCCTGAAGGTGTTCAGAAAAGGATTGGATGTGGTCCTTGAAGCCATGGTTTATTTGTCAGGAGGTGTTAGGTATTAGGTAATAGGTTGGACTCGATGATCTCAGAGGTCTTTTCCAACCTGGTGGATTCTGTGATTCTGTGATCTGTCCTGCAACTCCTCTAATCATGTGGCTGTTGCCTGTCCTCAGATGGGTGTCTCTTCCTTTTGTTTTTTTGTGAATAATGTCAAACAGCCTTGGCTTCTTCCCTCTGGAGAAAGCCATACAAACTTGACGAGGAAATTCTTCTCTCTTACTAAATTTATATTCCCACAATAAATTACAACAGGACCAGAGGCAGACATGCTTCAGACTGACACAGTGGAGAAGATTTTCAAAAACTTTTATAAATTACACCTGCAAATGCACAGGAACGTTATTATTTATTTACACAGGAATGGTATGAAAGGTAAGGCTTATGGTGTGCATGGCATTTGAGAGATGATGAGCAATTAGATGCAGGTGGGAATAAAACAGAACTGGTACCGCTCAGCCTTTGATATGCAGTAGACTTGAAAAGTGGAGGGGATACTTTTTGTCATCAAATTTGGGATACAGTATAAAAGAAGTTAGTGTTTTTGGGTTGTGTTGGTGGTGAGTTTTCTGTTTGGTGGTTGGGATTTTTTGTTTGGTTGGGGTTTTTTTTGTTTGTTTGTTTTTCTCTTTGTAGCTGGCCTTGTGAAATCCACATCTGAATAATTTAGAGTTTAATTGTTATTTGTTTTATCCTTTATAATGCTAACATCAGTCAGCAGACATTATATTTGCTATTGCTTGTGATCTCTGAGTGACAGGGTTGAAAGATCAGGTTGACACTAGCAAATGATTGCATCTTGAAATCATGTAAATGCATGTTTAGCTTTACATCCTTCAGTACAGAAGTCACATAGATAAGTATCTGCTGTGTCAGTGACTCAAGATTGTTTTCTTCCAAAAAATGAATGACAGTTGCCCAGCAGAACTTTTACATTACTTCTTTATCCTAATCCATTACCATTTTACTATCGTTGACTTCCAATGCACAGTTTACTGGCAGTGAAAGAATTTAAAACAGTGTTCTAAACATAAATATAGATTACATCTACTCTAACAACTTTATCTCCATGATAAATATATACAAATTTTAAAATTCATCACTCTGTAATTCTCAGCTAGTGCTCAAAGTAATTACTTCTTCTGTGGTGATAATACATTCAAGGTTTGTTGTTTTTGGTTGGGTTTTTTTTATGGTACCACAAGCTGGCAAGACAACTACATCAGGTGTGTTAATGCTAATTGGCAGATGAAGCATAAATCTGAGGGAGTCTTTTTGCCAGTTTTCTGTTGATTAGAAACTTAATCTTTTTTCTCCAAGTGTTTGCTATTCAAACCCACCACTGCTGTCTTTCCTCTATGCATTTTAATCCATCAGTTCTCTTATTCCTTTAGTGCCTTGTTCGTTTTAAATCCAGTAGACCAAATCAGTTTTCTTTCCAACTGCCTCTTAAAATCAATCATACAGGACTTCCAAACATGAAAAACAGTTGGCTCTGAAAACATAGCTATAACACTGATGAGGTTTTTTGTTTGTTCTTTATTTATAGAGATGCATGATCTAGTGATAATAGCAGTAATAAACTTCATCTGAAGTAAAATAGTTTACATGCTTGTCAGGTGAATAGACTTGGTTGTTGTCCTTATAGTTCTTATATCAAACACTTTAAGTTTTCTGGAAATTCATCTCCCTTCAAGGGTGTGAATCCTATTCCAAGATCTGTGGTATGAGTGTATTCACCCTGTATTTTTTTTAATTCTTATTTTTTATTCTGCAAGTAGTTATAATTTTAAACCAGATGAAGGATTTCAGAGCTTGCTCTGAGGCATGCATGGCATGGGTTTTGAAAAAGGTTCAGCAACACCACAGAAGGAAAAGGCTGAAAGTTTGTTTCTGAAGTCAGGCTTTTTCTCAACTCAGCCCTCATTCTCACAGAAAATGCTCCTGTGTAACTGAAGGGCTATGGGATCATACACTCAACCACTAACCCTACTCTACCACGTTCACCACTAAACCGTATTGCTAAGCACCACATCTAACCACATTAAACACATCCAGGGATGGTGACTCAACCTCCTCCCTGGGAAACCTGTTCCAATGCTTGACTACTCTTTCAGTGACTTTTTTTTCCCCTAATATCAAGGCTAAACCTACCCTGGTGCAGATAGTGGCTGTTCTGTCTTGTTCTATCACTGATCACCTATGAGAAGAGACCAGCACCTACCTCCCTATGTTGTCCTTTCAGGTAGTTGTAGAGTGCAATAAAATCACTCCTTAGCCTCCTCTTCCTCAAACTAAACAGGCCCAGTTCCCTCAGCCACTCTTTATAAGGCTTGTTCTCCAGGCCCTTGACCAGTTTAGCTGCTCTTCTTCGCACCCACTCAGCATCTTTCTTGTACTGAGGTGCCCAAACCTGAACACAGTACTTGAGTTGTGGCCTCACCAATGCTGAATACAGGGGAACAATCTCTTCCCTACTCCTGCTGGTCACACTATTTCTGATACAAGTTTGAGTAATCTGAGATCTCATTAGGCTTGGGAGTTTCCTGGTGATATCTCTAATCCAGGCCCAGCATATTGGACTCTCTGTTCCTTTCAGAAGAGAGACATCTACAACTATGACTCTCCTTTTCTCCTTTGTGCAGGTGCTGGTAGTTCTTTTTGATGTTTGTGAACTCTCTGCTGTGGTTCAGTCGACACCTACGTAGTCTATCAATTGATCCTCCACCTCTTCTCCCTAACGTTGCTTATCCACTTCCTCTCATAGCTCTACCACCAGGGTGAGAAAATAGTCCACCTGGTCACATCTCACACAACCATCTCCCCTAATTCCAGCTGCTTCCAGGGGGAGGCTGTGACACTCACTGCTGTCAGAGACCTGGATAGCTGAGTGTTCTTGTGGAAGCTCAGGCTGAACGTATATGTCCCTTGTAGCAAGTTTAGAGGAGGATGTGCCCCTTCTTCAAGTGGACATCACGGTTAGACTTCCTTACTCCTGCTGAACTTGCTGATTTATCTTTGGTCTGGGAGAGAGATTTCTCCCTGACTGCGCAAGCTGCTGCTCTGAGCCCTTCCTGACACACCATGTCCTGTTTGCACACCCTGTTCATGGTGCTCTGGGTCACCAGCACTCCCTGGGGGTGATTCAATAGCCCACTCAGGGAGACACCAATTCCCCTTCAGCAGTCAGGGGAAATCAGACCTTCAGAAGGTGTGAAAACACCTGCCAGATTGCAGGCTTTGGGTGGTAGAAAAGGAGCTTCCTCATTACAGTGCAGTCCAAGCTCTACAGATAGCTTTGGTTGCCTTTGACACTAAAATCCTCTATGGGTAGAACTCTTGCTGTTCAGTGATTTGAGCACTATATATAATTGTATCTGTATTATATCTTTTATACACTATATTTAAATGCACCTACCCTCTGTGTCTATCCAAACCAAATTCTGGGACCCTTTTTCCTTCAGACGCTCTTCTTCCAGTAGAGCATCATATGGTCTTGGTTATGCTCTCCGTGATCTCTCAGGGGCTTATCTGTGCAGTGCACTGTGTCTTGCAGCATGTTGCCATCTGTAGTATAACTCAAAAGTGCTTTATTTTGGTTTGTGACCTTAGATACAAGACAAAGATGATGACCTTGTGCTACATAATTGTGTTGGTTGCAGATAAGCCTGGATTTCATGCAAGGAAGGACTTAGCTGCGAGTCTCGGCTCAGTGCGGCCAAAACTGTCTTGTAATGAATGTAAATGGAATTTTTAAAAGTCTCACTTTGTCAGGATTTTGGATATACCAGTGACAGTTGAGTGCCAGGCTTCAGAGATGAACTTACCTCCCAGTTGAATTTTATTCTTTTATTCCTCCAGAAGATGGAATAGCATTTAATTCCAAGTAAGAAAATGTCTTAATTCAGTTTGCTTTCAGCATCTGCTTTCTTAATATGAGATTTTAATAAAATACATACCTCTCCGAACAATTTTTACACAACTGATAGATACAGGTTCAATTAAATACTTTTCTGTGTTCTTTACAGTCTTTACCAGCCAACACCATGCTGTGAATTTTGGATTCACTGCATTAGATGGACCTATTATTTTCTCCAACTTGTTGGCAGCTTGTTTTATACATGCTTCTAAATAATAATTAGCTCTCTGTTCTCCAAGAAGTGTGATATTTATTCCCCATGCAGAGTAAGGTTAACTTACTAGAAGGAAGTGGGAACAGGTAACTTACTGTAACCTACAGTGTATGGAAAGCATCAAGTTTAAATTATTATAATAAAATGCAAGGATTTTGTGTTTCTTCTGGAATTGGGCCGTATCTTGAGCCAGAGTTAACTGTGAAATCTGTTCATCCAGTGATACAAGATTTGCAGAGCTCAAAAGGCCCAAAAGAGTCTAAACCATCCCCTATAACTCAGGCAGATCCAAACAGACTTTAGTGGATGGATGACCTGGGCAAAAGTGTTTGACATTGCACCGTTATTTAACAGTGTACAGCAGTCAGTTAACAGCAGTATAGCAATGTTAGGTCCCACACCAAGAGCAAACTTGGTAAGAGACCTTATGGGGAAGAAAGGTAATTTATTTTAAACCAAGATAATTTTTTTCCCAAGCATGTATTCTCTCATGTTTCAATCAGAGAGACGCCCAAGAATCAAGACATGGATCACTCATGAAAGACACAGAGGATAAAGGACACCAGCCATTGACTGACAACAACAAACTGGTTTTTGAATAGATCTTTTGTAGCCTTCAGGAGTCAGCAGTTATTATAAGGTGACCTTTTCCTCAGAATCTGGCTTATTTTATCCTCCATATGTCTTAATCACAGCTGCTATCGTGTTTTCATCCCTAGCTTTGGCTACCTGTCTGGCTGCTTCTTGTGGCAGCGGGAAGAGGAATGGCACAGACGAATGGCTGGAGCTTTGTGCCCTCCTCAGTACTTCTGCACAGGTCTCCTTCTGGTAACTCATTTGTGCTGTGGCTTTTTACTTCACTCGAAGGCAGGAGGGTGTTTTGCAGAGAGGATTTGGAATAGAATTAAATGTGGTTTCTGAAAACATCAAATTTTGAAGGGGCTTACTGTACTTGGCATTTCAAGGCAGGTCTATCTTCTGTCTGGAGTGATGGAGTTTGCCTTTGTGGTTTTTTTCCTTTGCTAGGCACTTCTATTTGATTTCCCCTCCTTAAATTTTGTCCTTGAGCTTTTTCTTATTGTCAGTTAAACCTTCAATTATTACTGGTATCACAGATTACAACTATATAAGATTATATATAGAATATAAGATACCTGTGTATCAGATCATAACTGTACAAGCTCTCCCACTCCTCTAGGCAATACTGTTACTTCAGTGTCTAAGAAAGTTGAGACAGTGATGGTGAGGCTGTCACCTAGGCAAGGTGCTGCTGTAATCAAGTGACAATTCCAGCCTAGGCCAAAGAATCATGGATTTATGTTAAGTAGTCAATGAAAAATTACCAGAATTTATTATCACAACAATGCCTGGTAGATTTCTATTGTAGAGGAGGAGGAGAGGGCTGAATTCGTGGCCTTATTGTCTCCAGTATGGTTTGAAACTGAAGAAACAGCCTCTGGATAGCACTTAAGGTGCTACAATTTCATTTGACGTTAAATTGAACACAGCAAGAAAATTGTCACAGTGATAAATGCTGTGCACAGCAGTGAAATAAATTCCCCCATTTAGTTCTGTTTCACTGAATCATTCCTGATGAGTGGCCCCTCTGTGATCAGTGCTGTGGATGGAAGCGGTGCTAGGACCTGCTGCTCCTGAAACACATCTGAATCAGAGAAAAAGTGTAGAACCTGGGCCCGTGTCTTCTTCCTTAACTTGCATTCAGAGGATTTGCAGGGGTTTTTCCTGTATCTTTATTTGGCATACTAGGTATGGAGGAAATGGTAGACAACACTGATTCTGAAACTGTGGTCTGGAGAGTCCCAGAAAAAGGTCCTTTATGATGCAGCAAACTGTGTTAAGGACCAAGTATTGTGAATTGATTAGTTCCATTAAGTTTCACTGCTTATTAATGAAAAAAGTTCATGTTGACAGTGGCCCAGTCACCAAAAAGTATGTGAGTCTCTTAAGCCCTCCAATGGAAACTGGAAAATGGGGATGGAGGGCAAGTACCCAGAATATTTGGATGAAAATGTTAT
This sequence comes from Indicator indicator, assembly GCF_027791375.1. NCBI lineage: Eukaryota > Metazoa > Chordata > Aves > Piciformes > Indicatoridae > Indicator > Indicator indicator. Next base: position 10,265,976 of record NC_072021.1, read on the forward strand.
AACAAATGATGAATGGGGTCTCCTCAGGACTAATCTTCTTGAAGGCCTCCCAAAGTCTGAAGGTTCTGACCATCACAGCTTACATCTGAAACAAGTTCTGTCAGATCACTGCATTATTTCCCCTCATATGTTATTTTCCTTTTGCTTGAATTTGATGTGCAGCCTTTGGCTATGATGCTAATTCTACCTGCAAAGAAAGAAAAGGCAAGGGTCACCTTGACACCAAATGAGACTCCTTTCCAGCAGTAAAGTCAAGTAAATCAATGCCAATGCTCAGAAACACTTTCTCTCTTGAAGAGCTGAGTATTTTCTTTTATGTTTTGCACAAAGATCTGCTATAGGACTTAGTTCATTGTGTTCCTCTGCACTAACTGAAAAGGAAAAGTAGTGTTTTGTAACCATGACATACCCTGTTATCTTCCCCCAGTGATGAGCTCATCCAGATTACTCCAAGGGGATACTTATATTTTATCAGTGGCGCCTTGTTGCACAATTTCCAGTTTCTTTCTTGAAGATACAATAAAAGATTTATGTCTGAAGGACTATGATGTGGTTTCCATCTAAGAGCAAAACAATTCCTTCTAAAAAAATACCATATCCCCAAATGATTTCATAATTGCAAACAGTGTTGATGAGCTCTGTGGCTTAAATGAGTTTGTAACATATTTGCTATGTTTTCTAGAGAATATTTTTTGATGTGCTTAGTAATGAAAATAATTAAAATCCCCCTGCCATTTCAAATTGACACAAAATAAATGTGATCCATTAGTTGATGTCTACTGTAATAAGTCATTTTTCTCCTTTCATTCCAATTTTTTTCCCAAAGATTTCTCTCTCTCGTGCTCTCTTGTATGTGTGTGTATGTGTTAAATAGTTTCAGGTCTGAAAGTCAACCATGTTTCTCATTATCAGACATCAGAAAGGCTTTCTTCTCTTTGTGTTTTCATGCCAGCTAAGGATAAGCAAGTCTCAGAGTACTGCATGTTTTTGATGTATGGGTAAAATGCACATCTTCTGTTCTCAGTGCAGAAAGCTTATCTGCACTGCAGATCTCAATTGCATATTCTGTTCTCATCCTCTGCACAGGGCTTTGGTTGTTATCACCACGATTTCCACATGCAGAATATTCATGATTCTTGCAGTGTGGACAGGAGAATTGGCCTGTATCAGTAATGTCTAAGATGAAAAGGATTTCTGAATCCAAGTTGCTATCAGTGAAGAAACACAAGATATCAATTTAAAAAGATGACTTCAAGCAGCACTGCAATTATTTTCTCAGACTGAATGATGGTGCTATTCTTGCAAGGCTGGTTATTTTATTTCCTTTTGCACTATTAGAATTTTCTGTTAGAAATGTGTTCTATTTTACCCAGTTTGTGATAATGTCTGTTGATTTTACTTGAAAGACTTTCTGAGTGCTTCTTGGAAAAAATCTACTGTGTATCAGCTTTGATTCCAGTTATGCTATGCCATTATTCTTACTGAATAAAACAGAATGTATTTTTTTTTTTTTTAAGAAACATCTTGGCTTCATGGGTCAAATCTGTGTTTGTCTTTATTCACAGTATCACAGTACATCAGAGGTTGGGAGGGACCACAAGAAATCATCAGGTCCAACAACCCCCTTGCCAGAGCAGGATCACTTAGGGTAGTCCGCATAGGAACGCATCCAGGTGGGTTTTGAAAGTCTCCAGAGAAGGAGACTCCACAACCCCCCGGGCAAACTGTTCCAGTGCTCTGTCACCCTCACTGGAAAGAAGTTTCTCCTCATGTTGAGGTGAAATCTTCTATGTTCAAGTTTGAACCCATTGTTCCTTGTCTTATTACTATGTACCACTGAAAAGAGCCTGGCCCCCTCCACTTGACACCCACCCCTCAGATATTTATAGACATTGATCAGATCCTCTCTCAGTCTTCTCTTGTCAGAACCTCTATAATCTAAGAATGGGTTTTCTGTGGACCAAATTCAGGCAAAGCTGGTAAGTTGATGTGCTCAGTATTGCCTTGAAGAAGGGAATTCTACAGCCTAGTAAGAAAGGGCATTTCAGGTGCAAAGATTATGTCATGATGTTAATATTCTCAGGATTAGTTTCAACCTTTGTATCCTGCTGTTATACACAAGAGATACCAATCATTCTGGATCTGAATCAGGGTCTAAATTTTACACAGCTTTCTGAACTTTCACATTTTCTATTTTTCATTAAAGGCTTCTCTAAGACCCTTTTATTTCCCCTTTGTTTGATTTGTCCCCATGTTAAGCTCTAGCTAGTAACTGCTGACAGAATGGGTAAAATGAAGAGATAGCTTTAACTTAAGATTGAAGGAATTTAGCAAATAAGACCTGGATCCACTATCCCTTTTAGGGACTCACTGTGAGAAGTTAGTATATCACCTTGTGAAACCTAGGCTTGGCAAGATCCTGTCATTTGAGGAAATGACTTCTCTGGGGCACAGCAGTTTCAGGTAAGATACCTCCAGTTGGTTGTGTGATATGTTTACATGTTGACATCTTTCTGGTACTTCATATCTGGAGGATGGTCTCTAAATTACACAAGGACTGAGGAAAGCTATGGTCCAAGATAGGACAGAGAAAGAAGAATGAATCAAACTATAGGCTTCAGAAAAAAAACCCACTTCAAAGCTCTTCAGACTCTTATTATAACTTCCAGAATACTGCATGCCTCTTGCATTCAGATTCCTCATTCATGTAGCCAGGATTGCAATGGGAATGGAAACAACAGAACATGAATCCACTGGAACAAAGACATTTGTATTATTCTGTGTGGCCCTCAGAAGCTGGAGTTTGGATATAATTATGACTCAAATGAAAGGACATTAACAAAGCAAATGAAATATTTTGCCTCTGATCTGTTCCAAAGAAAGCTTTCACGATTGCAAAGTTCATAGATAGCTTTGGCCAATGGCTTTCAGAACATTTTATTTTAAACACAAATTATTTACCCTTATGAACCGATTGGTCTTTATAGGCATCTTAAAAATCAGATTAAAGATGTCTATTATATGGGCAGTCTGTCAAAGTTAAGGGAAAAAAAAAGAGGAATTAAAGTCAGTGTCATTGAGGATAAAGCTGTGGTACAGGAAGAATTCTGATAATCTTGGGCCATGAGGAATTGCCTTATGGATTACTTTGCTCTTTCAAGGATTTTTGAGGAGTTTGTGGTAGTGGCATTTACAACCAAGCCTTCTAAAATAACCTCTGCTTTTAGGCATTTACATAAAAGTCTTTGACTCATCCTACCTAGTCTTAGGTACTTGGCTGAACTACCTAAGGCAGGAGTGTAATTGCCTTCAAAACTCATGATAATCCATAGAGAGACACAGGTACCGAAGGAAATGATTCAGAACTGAGAGGTGACCACATGGCCAAGAAACTGGTTCCAGTTTCAATGGCCTTAAGAAGACAATGCATTTTGCTGACATATATTTCACATCTTGTGTAGCTTAACTGACAGTAAGGTAAATGCAGAGTAGCACTTTCAGTTTTGAGACTCCTGCCTTTGCTACTGAGTAACAACAGTCTGAAGATGGGGTACTGCTTTGTTTGTTCCTATATGAACAGGGCTGAAGGCAGGTCCTGTCCAGAGGAACTACAGGAACTAAAATTGGATGTTGAACTGAACATGTAGAAAGAAAAAAAATAACTTAGGAACTTAAAACTTAACTTTAAACTACTTAAAGTACCTTGACTATAGGGGGATAAATAGTTGAGCAATGCAAGAAAAATCCTCCAGGATCACAGTGCTCAAGTTCCTGCTCTCACACACACATGCTATCATACATTTTATGCACTCTGTGGGCATGGCTACTGAGTGGTCATAGTCTGCTTGCTCAGGTAAAGGCTGTGTTTTAACTTTTTAGCTTCAGATTTGGCATCCAGAATACTGAGTTATAAATTGTCCCTGTTCAGTCTGCATTGAGATTCAGAGATGTGCAACAGCAAACAAGGGATATGGATTCTTGGTCCTTTGCAGACACACCTGTGCCTATTTTCCCCCTTCACACACAGCCAGATGGACATCAGCTCTTCCCTGCCTGGAAGGTGAACACTTACACTAAGCTTTGCAGTCAAGGAGCCCCAGGCTAGTGAAGATTTGCAGCTTGTTGGCCAGCACTTGTTTGCATCCAGCTGCATGAGTAGGTCTGAGTCCGACTGCAAAAGGCTGTACAAATGTACCATACCCTGCAGTCAGGCCAATTCCATAACCTTCCTCAGTTATAACCTCAGCACTAGTTTGGAGGGCAATCTTCTGGAAACAGTTCCATGTTATTTAAGTAATAAAGCAATTTGCTGCATAATGCAATAGGTTGCATATTGAGACACTCAGGATTTTTTCTCAGCTTAGCCCTGATTTTCTGAGAGAATGCAAACACGGTGCTTTATTTCCTTCTTCTGAGGTTTCCTCACTTAAAGCAAAGATGGTAGGTACCAGCCTCTCATAAAACACCCTTAGAGCAGCCAGTGGGAAGCATCCCATAGGTGGATAATTGGATTTTTAACTGGGTTTTATCTGTGAAGTGTTTTGACATTCTGTGATAACAGCGATTGTCTGCAAGTTATTATTAAAATATTACTAATTTATATTTAGAACAAAATGCATGAAATATTAATTAATTATTATTTATAATTACAATTTATAAATATTTAAGACTGTTATTCTCCTTTCTGGTAGTTTACCAGCCCAGCTCTGAAGGGTGAGAGCTTTCCCCTCCAGAAGCTGCCCCCGTGTTACTGGGTGGAGTGAAGGCTCTGCCATGCCAGATTACATAAAGCGGTGTCAGAGTTGGACTGCTGTCATCCTTGCTGATTTCAAACACAGAGCTGCTACTGGCATATTCACAGGTTGTGCCAGGAGACCAGTCTGAGTTAGCAATCACTATTTGTCTTGTGCTTCAGACAGGGTGTCCAGATGATTCAGTCCATACATCATCTGGATGATACAGTTTTTGAGGTGACTGGCCAGAGGAGTTTGATGAGCATAGCACTGCACTTCTGAGGATTAGATTCCCAAAGCTTTATCTTGCACAACTGGGAGTGAATAACTCCTCTAGGAGCCTTTGTCCAGTGGGACTACAGACACTGACATTCAGCAGTGCAGTGTGTTGTCTGCTGGATAACAGCCACCTCTGGATGAGTCTTCAGAAAGAAAAGCTGCAGGAATGCCATTTCTCATCAGCTAGTGTCACTGCTTGGAGCCAGATGTTAGCAGCTGGGTGTGGTAGTACAAAAAAAGTCTAGGAAAGAAAGAAGAAAATGTTTAACAGGAAACACTAACTTTCTGTCTAAGCTATGGGCAAATACAGCGATTCCTTGTTTACAACAATAACTACTGGAAGCTGCAGAAATAGATCTCTGACATTTGAGAGTAGTGTGTTTACTCTGTTTGATCAGACAGGAGATAATGTCATGTGCTTATTTCACCATAAACACTACTAATAAAGGCTCATCATTTCAGCTATTGGCAAGAAATAGAAGAACATAAAGTGTCTTTTGAATACTCAAAACACCAGGGTGTTTGGAAATATGCAGATGTCTGCAACTGTACTTTGTATTTCTTACACATTCTTCACAGTAAATGTCTTGACTTACAAATGTGTGATAAAGTGATTGCTCAGATGCAAGACAATTTTCCTTTCCTGTTTCTTTCTATCATAACCCAACCTTTGTAAATGGGCAGTGTTTATGATGAGCAACAAGGACTGTATTAAAGACTACATAAATAAGGAACTGCCAAATGGCCTTTGGAAAAACAGCACACAATGCACATACAGTTCTCCCGTGGTTTAGGAGAATAGACATTTCCTTTTCCTGTGAATATCTGAGCATCTCATAGTGGCTAGTGAATCAGCTGACAACATAAAGCAGAGTAATTCTGGTAAGACCAGTTTGAAGAGGAGTCATTGAGAGTTAAGCACCTAAATAATGTACCAGACCGCAGGCTGGAGGCAAAAGCAACCACAAAAGGTTGCAAGCATGGCTGCATTTACTCTTGCTGCACCAAGATCCCATGCACCTGCTTATTAAGTGACCATACAACTCCCAATTACAGACCCAAACTGCTCAGACAATTGAAGAGAGGTGGAGCTTCAGCAAGGGATCTCAAACAGCCATAGATAAATTTTGATAACTGGCAAGAAGGACTACAGCTTGCTAGATATTGTGAGTCATGGGTATGGGCTAGGAGTGCGTTGCCCTCTGTTCAAACTCCACACAGCCTTTGGCTTTAGGGAGTGAGGAGCCTAAGAATAGATCTGCGTTGAAAAACAGCAGAGATCTTTCTTCCTTTTAGAAGAGAGCTGCTTGGGACAGTGCTCCTTTTCATTATAATTTATTATTCAGCTCAGTGGTTAGTACACTCATCCAGGATGTGGGTGACCCAAGTTCAATTCCTTCCCCTCCCTGAGGGGCTGTAAACTTGCATCCCATACTTCCTTGGAGAGTGCCATACCCACCAGCCTATGGACTATTCTTAGGGTGGGGGACACTCAGTCCATCCTCTTGAAGTTCTTCTTTGCATGCTGTCTTTTTTCTCTGGCTCAAGGAATGGTTAAATATGTCATGTGAAATGGGGAAGCTTCAGCAGGGAGGCTTCACAGAGCCCTTTTCTTCCCATCATTTCTTCAAATTTAGCCCAAAGCCTAGAGTTGAAATTAGTTTCCTGAAAAGTGGGAGGTTCCATTTTGATTCCCCTGGGGCTGAGTGGTGAAATACATCTTCCATGTTTTATGCAGGCTCTCTGCTCACTTGTAAAGGGTAACACTAAGGAATTCTACAGGACAGTCCCTTTGGAGGATCAATCTCTAAATGACTTTCTAGTGCAGGGAACTTTGTGATCAGAACTCCAGTGACAAGAATAAGTGTAGAGGTACAAACATATTGCAAAAAGCAATGACCAGCAGAAAAGAACCTGGTGGTGCTGGTTGACAGCCATCTGAACATGAGCCAGCAGTGTGCTCAGGTGGCTGAGAAACCTAACAACATTCTGACCTGTATCAGGAATAGTGTGGCCAGAAGTAGAGAAGTGACCATGCACTGTACTCAGCACTGGGGAGGTCACACCTGGAATGCTGTGTTCGTTTTTGGGCCCCTGACTACAAGATAGACTTTGAGGTGCTGGAGCAATGCAGGAGAAGGGCAACAAATCTGGTGAAGGATTTAGAGAACAAGTCCTGTGAGGAGTGGCTGAGGCAACTGGGATTGTTTAATCTGGAGAAGAGGAAACTAAGGGGAGATTACATTTCATTGCTCTCTACCACTACTTGAAAGAAGGTTACAGTGAGGTGGGGGTTGATCTCTTCTCCCTAGTATCCCATGATAGAATGTGAAGAAATGTCCTGAAATTGTGCCAGGTCTTTTCCAACCAAAATAATTCTGTCATTCTATGATCTCTATTTCATTCTTGCCATCTAGGAAGCCACTGCTTTAAGACTAGCATTTTCTACTAAATCTAAAAATCACTGTGCTGGTTTGAACCAGAAACACACACTGTGTTTTACTGATTGCTCTGCTGTGTAGATCTGTAGGTGGGAGATGCTCTATGATAACTTCTTTGAAAACCTTCCCCTACGTGGCACTGATCCCATACTACTACAAAAAAAGCATTTCTAAGCATCAAGTATGAGACAGAGGAGGGGCAGACTCTGATCCCAGGTACCATTAAGATAGCCTAGACTAAAGAATTTCAGTGTGGTTACCCTGGGTTAGTTGAAGGGCACCTGAAAGGAGAAGGAATGTCTACCTCAAGAAACAAAAATGAAAAGCACTTAAGAAAAGTACTTGCTGGATGGGACTCTAGGGTCCCCACTAGAGCTGACTCAACTTCAGCACTGATTTGAGGAAGAGAAGACAACCCTTCTCAGTGCTCTGGTCACACTGCTGCTCCTCAGGGACCAGAGCACAGCCCAGTGCAGCAAGTGTAGGTAGGAGCTAAAAATCCCCATCTCTTCTTGCTGTGGCATAGAGGCCAGGAAGGCTTTGCATGTGGGAGTTTGCAGCACCACTAAACAGTCTGTTGGAGCTCTAATGGTAGCCTGTCAGAGTTCAGTCCAGAGCTTGAGAAACAGAAGACCCTGAACTATGCTTTATTTCTTAACTTCACTCAAAGTGGCTGAATCCCCATTTCCAAGGAGCCCTGCCCCACCAGCTGCATGAAAGCTTCACTAAGTCTGGGAAGCCATGCATGAATCAGACACAGTCCACTTGCAAGATAGCTTTTCTTACAACCCTAAGCAATTACACTGAATCACTCTATCTGAGGCATACCTGCTGCCCTTAAACTGCTCAGTTACAAGGCTTAGAGGAGATAGATTTTTATCATGCACACAAAGGAAGCAGACAGCACAATAAGCCAGAGGGACCAGGCTTCCTCACCATTTATAAATACCTTCTTCCCTGATTGCTTGAACTGTTATCTGCAGACTGTCCCTAAAATAAGGGCACATCTAATTGATAGCTGATGCCCAGAGTAGTTAATATTGGTTGAACTGCTGTTCTAATGAACCAGGGTGCAGCTGATAAGCTATTGTGCAACTCACCCAGCTTGTTTAAACAGTGATAAATGGTGTATCACTTGTTGAAGCCTAATGAGGCTGACTTCTTCAGATAACTCAGGCAAAGCCAAGTGCAATCTAATCCTGGCCTGTATCTTATTTGAAATCTTGAAGATCTCTGATTGCCATAGTTCGAAATTGCTCTTGATAAGGGTCCATATATTGTGAATTTATAGGCCTGTTTTCTTCTACCACATTTAAAACCTCATCAAGGTAGGGTTACAGGTTGTTGATGTTTTTTTTTTCCCCCATTTTCTCACTTCACAAAGAAGTCTCTAGGGGATCATTTCCAAGCAATCGAATTTAGTTACTTCATACAATGGTGGGTGAAATTAGTACAAAGAAACAGGAGCTAGATTAATGTGATTTCAGGAAATAATCCATAAAAATCTTATGAGGCCTTTAGCAGGTTGTAAATTGGATTTTAGGTACAGAGAGAGAGGAGGAAAACGAAAAATCCTGGGCAAAATAATCAGTCAGTAATGAGAAGTACTAACATTTTAACACTTCATGATGAAATAAAGTACCAGAGTAAAACCCATAAAATTGACTAAGTGACATTTTTTTTTAATGGCATGAATGATTAAAATTGTGATTATATGTGTAAATAAATGACTTCTATTTTTCTTACCAAACAATTAATCCATGTATCATCAAAAAGCTTCAAATCAATGGAAAGAAAAATACCTTTAACAGTCACCCAGCCCATCCTTCCAATGGGGGATTGTTCTTTTTCATAAGCTAAGAATTAATTGTTACCATGTGGTGATGAAGAGAGACTGCGATCCCTGGGGCTATTTAGTCTGGAGAAGAGAATGAGAGAGGATCTGATCAATGTCTATAAATATCTGAGGGGTGGGTGTCAAGTGGAGGGGGCCAGGCTCTTTTGGGTGGTTCACAGTGATAAGACAAGGAACAATGGGTTCAAATTTGAAGATTTCAACATTTCACCTCAACATGGGGAGAAACTTCTTTACAGTGAGGATGACAGAGCCCTGGAACAGGCTGCCCAGGGGGGTTGTGGAGTCTCCTTTTATGGAGACTTTCAAAACCCACTGGATGCATTCCTGTGTGGACTACCTGCTCTGGCAGGGGGGTTGGACCTGATGATCTCCTGAGGTCCCTCCTAACCTCTGATATACTGTGACAAAGATTAGTTAAGTGGGGAGCAACAGGTTTGCCAGCTTCAGCTGGAGTGGTGACCAGCTTGTGCTAATTGAGAAAGAGTTATCTACAAGTATTTTCTACATTTTCTGGGAGCCTTTTAGTCCTTCTTTTACTGGGAATATGAAATTAATTTTTGAAAAATTATGTGCAAGCCTATGTTATAGCTGCTTTATGGCCAAGTCAGGACAGAATAAGGAATGCTTAAATGAGCTCAAGTTTTTGATCAAAGTACCTTCTTTCTGGTACAATCCATACAGCTTTCTTACCTAGGAACTGTCCTTTATAGCTTTAAAAGTGTTTTATCAGAGAAATAAGAGAATGTCTGGTTGAATGTCATCCTTTCAGCACCAGCTTTTAGGAAAAGAAAAGTCGTGCTTTAAAATACTGGTTGCTTCTCTGAGAAGGGGCAGGGATCTGCCCTGTACTGTAGAAATAGCAAGTACAAGAAACACACAGAGAGAAGGAGCCCTTTGCCTGTGGCTTCATTAGCAAATTGATGATGTGCATGCATTTGTATGGTTAAATTATCTCCTTTTATTTGTTTGTTTGGTTCTGGTTTTCTTTCTGTTTTTTTTCTTTTCTTTTTTTTTTTTTTTTTTAAACTAAAAAGCTTGGCCTTATCCTTGCTATTTATTAGGGTTCATCCCTGACCTATGCTACCCTCTAACAGTGTGGTGGCATTGTATGGCTTAAAGGCAACTGATACAAACCAAAACTGTGCCAGGGTACATCAACCTGTAACCACTGCTGGTGATCTTGAATCAGAGCTCTGCGATCCCCTCCTTTACTGCCACACATGGCTGATGTAACTGCTCTGTCCTTTTATACAGGAACACTTCTCTGTAGGCAGTGATGGATCTCTTCCGTAGATGGACAGCTATAGACTGTGAAAGAAACCATCCTTTCTCTCTTTTGACTCTGCAGAAAACCAGTATGTCCAACTTAGCTTTAGACATTTAACTTTAGATGCCTCACTAGGAGCTGAAGCCCGTGGTGAAGCCCATTATACCTATCCTGAAGTGTGATTTCTTGAAATTTCACTTACCATGAAAATAAACTAAGACAGAAGGGATTTGAGAGTTTCAAAAATCAGTGGTTTCATCATCATCCTTTAATCAAGAGGGATGGCCATTAGAAGGTAAATCCTTTCATAGAAGCTTTGAGCTTTCTCTTGTTGTCTTGTAGAAGTTAGAGCAGGAGTGCAGAGTAAAATCTTTTATTAGCACTAGAAGCTGTGCTGAGCAAAGGCAGGAAAGAGCAGCTAGTAGCATGGACCTCCAGGTTCAAGGTGGCCTGCTGAACTCCTGCTCAGGGCAAGCTTGTTGTGTGGGTCAGCTCCGACTGAGAACCAAAATATGCATAGATCTTCCCCATTCTGGAGAGAAGATTCCAGCTGCAACAATCAGCAAATGTTGGGGCCAGGTGTTAATGCTGGCTTTCATGTATGCTTATTTATGTCTCATTCAGCTTCATCTACCCACTAGGGTTTTACTGGTGCATGGTTCATCTGGGAAGGATGATTTTATTTTATAGAGAGCCATACAGTAAACACCTCCCCAAACAGAGGAGGATTTAATTGCAGGGGTATAAAATTTACTTTATGTTCCCAAACAGAAATAGCTTTATAGATATAAAGATACTAAATATGCCCCTTATACCAGGATAAATGTAATTGTGCCAGAGGAGGGAAGGAAGGGTTATGCAGTTCATTTATTGGGTTAGTATATCCCAAATATCATTTCCCTTTGTGTCCAGGTGTTTATGGATTTTCTGATCACAAATTATGATATTAATATCTGAAGGCCTGTTGAGATGAGGGAGAATCAGCAGAGCTGGTGCAAAAGAGAAGACCTGAACCCTCGTGTCATCTTTACGTTGCAGAGGTCTAGGCACAGTGAGGGATGCCAGTCTGCTGATGAAGAAAAGCTGCTCAGCACATTGTTAGAAGTTTTAAGTGAATGCATCACAGTGCAGGAACCTGAGAATTGTAGTAGTGGGCCTAAATTCTGTCTGTCTGTTTATTAATAGAGTTTTAGGAATTAATTAGAGAAATCCTTTTATTTCTTTCCTCTGTGTTGGCGGAGATGTGATTCTAAATAGAAGTAGGGAAAACGATTTTCAAAGTCCCTCTGCTGCCTTCTAATCTTCTGAATGGATTTTTAATTTATTTTTTAAAAATATTTATTTATTTTTATTATTTCTTTGGGAAAAGGAGCACAGAAAACCCCGCTGGGTCAGAGCTAAGTGATGAAATCAGCATCTTCTTGATGAAATTTGTATCTCTGCCGGCTAGGTGGAGATTGCACTGCAGTCCCTGCTGATTGCAAGATCTGTTTTGAAGACCAGAAATGCAAGATGCATGGAAGAAAGGAAGGAGAGAGGAGCAGAATGTAATCTGGAGACATGAGTGAAAGATGTCAAATAGATTGATGGCTGTGAGATGGGAACAAAATATTATCCCAAGAGATTAATGAAAGAAGGCTAAGGCAAGCTTCACTGATGAGATAGGCAGCTGTTTTTCTGGTCAGGAGGATCTGGGACACAAAACTGAAAACTTTAAGGCCAGTATCATACCAATAGCCTACTCTCCCATTTCTCATTTAATTTCAGAACCACTAGCCTTTCAAATAACTTACTTGCTTCTGAGGTAGGAGTCTAGCCTTCAGAAAGGCTGCTTAGCTGCAACATATAGAAGGACAGATAATTGAATTTTATAGTTTAGATTTGATCTTCTCAAAGAAGCTTTAATGCTAATTTTAAATTGAAAAAACCCCCGAATTATGAAGACTTTTGGAGGCATTGTTATTCTGAGGAAAGAATAAAAATGAATCCACAGGGAATGTTTTTAGACTAAACCAGGTAAAGAGAATGTGATTTGCAAATAAAAGAAACCACACAGGATTCCTGGAGCCAAAAGTCCATGAATTATTACATCTGGCATATTTTGTGATGCCCTTAGTTTCTGAGAGTAGAACGGGTAACACAGATCTTCCTTTCATTTACACCGCTCCAATGAGAAACCTTAGGCTGTGGGCTTTTTCAGACTGAGACACGTTTTCTACTAGGCAGGCAGATTGCATGGGCAGAGCACTTCTGTCCATGCAGTTTCTATGAGACTGGAATTTATTAGCACAGTGTTTTTTAAAGTGCCATAAAACGCAGCGCTCAGATCTCTCTGGGGATCTGTATTATGTAGAGTGTTGCAACTTAAAAAGAAGTGCTGTCATATTGTACTCTACCACCCAACTCGCAAGAGCAGTTGTGTTTAGGTAGTTAAAGGACATACTGTGCTATCTGGGGGAAAGTCCCTGTTCCCCAGCAGGCCAGACCTGGCAGCACGACTGAAAGATGGCTCTTCCTAACTGGGGGAGTGATCCACCTGCCTGAAAGGCTTGGTGTTCCCCTGCCAAGTGTCAGATGTCTGCTTCTCCTAAAGTGCAGGAGAGGAGGAAATGACACAGGCAACTCTTTTCTGCTGGCAGAGCTTCAGCTACCCTCTTTGAATGAGAATTGTCCTGAACTTTCCTTCTAATCTCAGGGGTTTATCTTCTGAGTGACTTGCTCTGGTCAACAAGGTGTGCTGCTAGAATCAGGTCATGCTGCTGGCTTCTCAGTCAGTCCCTGGGGCTTTGTGACAAACTGGTGGTACATTGCTCTTTTTCCTTGCATCAGAAAATCTCCTTGAACAAACTGCCTGTGTGCAAAATCAAAATTGATCCACTCTAGACTGCAATTGTATTGAGTCTAGATTACATCTGTGAAGAGCTGTTCTGAACATGTACAGTTTATCTGCCTTGGATGAATCAGGACCGTACTCAGGACTGAGCTTCCAAAGTCCTGTGGTGACTCTGCCTTCATTTCTACCTTCCTGGTTTTAGGTTTACCTGAGCAGAAATAAACTATTATTAAACAGGAATTCTACAGGATTTTCAACAAGTATGAAAAAGTAGGGATGTTATTTGGAGAAAATCTGTTGGTGAGCTGGTTCTCGCACACTAATGGCCCTGAAATAAACAGAATTTACCAGCGGTGTAGGTTCTGTTTGAAGACCAAAAATTATTGTTCTGGCCAAAACCAGAACATTTTTGTTTGTTTGTTTTCCCTTTAGAAGAATTAAGGTGGTTTGCTAAAGTGTTTCTCTTTGTGGAGATGAAATTGTTTCATTTTTTTAACAGTTCTGCTACTAACTGTGATAGCCTAGTATAAATATACATATATAATATATACATATTAATGTCTGGCTTTGTTCAAATGAAGCTGCAGCCAAGAGGTTATTTAGTTTAACTTTTCTTCAGCTCTGTCTGCCTTCATAGATTTTGCTTCACTTTTTAATGAAAATGCTAAAGAAAGAAACTGCTAAAGAAATAAGATAATGGAGGCTTATTTCCTTACTAAAGTCGTAGCGGGAGAAATGAACTTCTCATTTACCTCCTCCCTGAGAAAATGAATATTCCTTTCCCAGCAGGAAAACATTTAAAAATCCACTGTTCTGGACCCTAGCTTTTCATTTGTTAAGGAACCCTGGAGATTTCACTTAAGTTTATCTCTGTATCACCCTTCCTCTCCCTCATGCACTTTACCAAGTTCTCCAGGTAGAGAATATCTGCTAGCATGTGGCATATATCCAACACATACAGTAGTCCTAATTAGTGTATACTTGCATTTTCCTTTGGCAAATATCTGTTGGAAAGTAGGCACAAGTCTGCTCTCCTTAGTGACTGTTTGAGTGGTTTTGTGTCACTACAGGCTTTGATTCATGATTCTTGTCAAATTTAGCTGCGGCAACTGAAGAGCTGTGCATATGTGCCTGCCTAAATTTGTCCTCCCAGCCTTTTGAGCCATAGTAAACTGAAGTCACTGAAGATCAAGGAACTTGACTCTTTTGCCAGTGGCCTTAATTAATGTGGATCCACTGCAGAGAAATTTCAGAAATACATCTTTTGAAAGGATTTGTATTTGGATTCTAATTTTATTGCAAGCAACAGGGGGAGGGAGCAGATATTTCTTCTGTGTTAACATCCCTGGGTGTCTCAGAGAGCACAGAACATCAGAGCAAAAGAAGTCAGGTGTTTTATATTAATTCCTTCTCCTGATTCTGTCATCTCCAGAAGATAAGGAGTGTAGGGAGTATGAGTATATTTTCCCCAGTACTCTGCAAGCCCAACCATCCACTTATGCTAATGTCAGTTTTCACCTTCCTCTGGAGTATCAGATAGTGGCCTCCATAAGATACTGGCTATGACAGGACAATGGCTGTGTAAGATTTATCTTCTTAAATTTATGTTATTTATGCCCACTGGGAGCTAGTGGTCAAGCAAAATGAATAATGCTGCACTGTGACAAGACACCAGTCTTTACCAGTCTTCAGTTGAAATGCTAGATCTTTTGATGGTCACCATTGTGTGAACCATGCGGTCTGTAGCAACACTCGTTGCAGGCAACATGAGTAGATGTCAATAACTTCACTGTTCTATTCAAATATTTGTGAATTAATTATAGATTCAGGAATCCCCCCATAGACTGTACAATTAGAATATATGCATGTCTGAAAACAAAAATAAGAATTCAACTTGTCTGTCAGGAAGCAAATGTGTGAAGCATCAGGCAGCCTTAATAGCATGTAGCCTTACCAGCTGTTCCTGTAATCACAATATGGAATTTAGCACACGTTAATGGTAAGGTTTTAATCATCTAACCAGAGAAATAGAAAACACTATGGACATGACTATATTTATACAGAATCAAAAATGAAATTGTCTCAAACTTATTTAACCTTCTCTTCTCTGCCAACAGCAACAATAACAGAAAATCATCTGTGTCCTGAGGTTAAATACTCAGTCTTTCAGCCTGAAATGTGAATGTTTTGGCAGTGCTGTAAGTCTATTAAAGGAGAAGTTTTGTTTGAGATTGTTTTGGAACCCTAGCTATTTGGAGCTCTATTAGGCCCCATTATAATGGAGGAGTGTGTGGGCAGATGTTCAAAAGCAACAAGGTTGCCACATCTTACCAGGGTATTGCTCATCAGCTGAGTGATGGTAACTGGCTGGTTGCACAAACTTACCCTCCCTGGTGGTAAAGTAAAACCTATTAGCTTAAATAATGAGTCATTAAACCAAAGTAAGTCATTGCTTTTGCTTGTATGCCCATAATCACTGACTATGCTGGAGCTTAAGTTTTAACTGCTAGGCACTGTGGGTAAGTTTTGAAAACATTTCAGAGCGTTTCAGTGTCCAGAGTTGGAGTTTCAAAGGGATGAGATTTTCACTCGCTGAGAGGTTAAGCTCTCCCTTGTCTAAGGGCTCGTACCACCTTTGAAGAGACAGTGCCATCTTTCTCAAGAGGGAGCTGAAGTCACTCAAACCAAGAGGACAGTGATGAGAAAAAGCCCTGAGGTTCCTTGTGGGGAAGGGAAGAAGTGGAGGAAATGACGCAGAGGATCCTGACCAACTTGTGTGGTTGGTGAACTTTGTGGAAAGACCTGGGGAGTCTCCAGTTTCCTATTCAAGGGAGAAAATCACCCAACGTTTCCCCTGCTTTGTTATACCACAGCCTTGGTTTCTAAATCATTCAGGCACTTTGGAAAATGCTGTCCTAAATGTCTGCTCCTACTCATTAAAATCAGTGGGTATCAAAGATTTTTGGTGGGAATGGCAGAGAGGGCCCTTACGAAGTTGCAGTCTCCTTGCTTGTGACATGCACAGAGCCTGTTGTGCGAATGTGGTGTCGTGTTCATTCCAGGGCATCTATTATTCTCTGGGTAACAGAAAATACCATTTATTTCCATTTATGCAGACCATAAATCAACATGATATTAGCAGCATGTGATCTAATGCTTGCACAGTGTGCATCAACATGAGAAGAACAAATCCGTTCAAAGTTTTGGAACACTTAAATGTCCCCTTTTCACTCCCTTTTTCTCCTTCCCATTGTTTAAAAACCATTTAAATAAGACCTTCTACAATCATTGCAGGGTGGGCTTTTTCTCTCTGGGGAAGAAGCAGCATTGCTGGAAACTGCTCTCTTCTAGTTTGCAGGGGAGGAAGAAGCTTTTTAACATCTCGCTGGTTTTCTATTATCAGGAGGACAAGTATGTTGCAAATCAACCTCCCAGATGTGGCAAAAAAAGGATGACATTTAATAACAAACCACTGTATCCAAATTGGGAGGTTTTCAGTTATATCCTGGTTTTAATACTGTGAATCCATCTACTACAAAATAGGAGAGAATAATGTCTGGTCTTTGGTGTCATTCATTCATCACTGCTGCTGTTGCTTAGAAAAAGAACATATATAGATGCTTTTGAGATTAAGGAGCTGAAGTTAAGATCCTGATACTTGTAAGATGACTTAGTACCTGCTCTAGTATGTATATATATATGATGGCTCCAGTGACCTCCAGTGAAACTGCTACTCCCATTCCAAAATGAGTAGGCTCTGTGGAGGCACAGTGTGACTGGAAAGATCACTAACTCCAAACTAGTGTAAACTCAGACTTAACATGTGCTAGCAGGGGTAAGACCAGGTATATGTTTACTACAGAGCTTCTCCATCTCACACTCTCCCAGGAATGCCTGAATGGCTTGGCTGCTTTCTAGGTGGATATAGAGGGATGGAGTCCTTTTCCCAATTATTCTGTCTCTTGATAGATCTGAAAGAAGACAAAAGTCTGCTCTTAACTGAATGCAGGAAATAGTGCAAAGAATTTTGAGTGAAATCTATTAAAACCTTTGATTGTACTAAGAGGGTGCTCAATGCATGCCCAGGACATGAGGAGTTGTATAGCAGAGGGGCAATGGGGAGGAAACGACAATGACATCTTGTATGTATCTACATGGACAAAGTATCAGAGTGTATGTAGTTCTTTTTCCATGACATGGAGAAGTAGAATAGTGCTATCAATAATTTGCAAGGTGCCTGAGAGTACCTTAAGACACCATTCTGTCAAGTCAGCCCAAAAAAATTTTTGGACTGCTTCTAGGTGGATACCAAAGAGTTAGTTAAATATTTCATAGCAAATAAGAGGGGGGTTTATTACTGACCATTATGTGAGCTGGAGAATGCCAGTAAATGGAAAGTCCTGGTGTGCCAGGAGCTGTACACATGAGGTGACCTTAACAAATATACAAGTGCATACATTTATAGTACTCCCTAATAGGCTTCCTTAATCTCACTGAAATGCAGTTAATCAAGACAACCCAAAAAGGCTTCTATCGTCCTTTAATTCTGGCTAATAAAATCCAATTTACTTCTCTGGTGCTCTCTATTTCATTCCACAGCATTCTTTAATATTCACAACAGGGTGAAGGGTTCGTATTGCTGTTTCTTCTAATTGGTACTGCAATAAAAGAATATGAGACAGAAAAAGATCCTAGAGGAGGATGTTGTAAAAAGAGCATCAGGGCAAAGTCTCTAAATGGGCAAGCCTGGTACAAAACACCTGTAGCCTTTAATTTAGAGCCTCTCCTCTGCAATGCTCCATGGGGAGATTTAAAACATCCTCGTCATACTTGGCTGTGTGCAACTTCTCCTCCCTGTACTTGTTGCAGATCAAGTGCAGCTAAATAGATATTCTGTGGTTTTATGGGACACACAGGGATGGATGAGGTCCTGAGCTTGCACCTTTTCTTTCCTGTTAGACTTTCTGAACTGATCCCATAGGAAAAAAAAAAAAAAAAAAGGAAAATCTTGGTACTACCTTAGTTTTGAGTCTGACTGCTGTATGTTTCTAACGGACTCCAAAAATGAGGCTGATAAAAATCTTTATGATTCTTCTATCCTTACTGATGGTCCTGTTGGGCTTCCAAAGAGCCATAAGCCTTTTTCTGATATTTCCAAGCACAGAAATCTTGTCTGGCAAGTGTTTAAAAAACCTGGAAATATATCTATCATTTTCTTTGGTATTTTTTTGCCTATGCAGGTCATGCGTAGTGGGTCTGACATGCACTGATTTCATGGCACGTGGTCACATACTTCTGTTTAGAAATCTTGTTGGTAAATAGGCTGGGGAGACAAAAGAGCAGCAAAGCTTGAGTTTTCTCTCTTTCCTCTAAAACTCTTCCCACAGTGGCCACAAGTACACTGGAGGCTAAGCTAATCATAAAAAGCCAACTCTTTTGTGCACTGGGAGATGGATGTTTTTCCTTGGAAAGATCTCAGTCTTTCAGCTGAGGTAGTTTGACTGCACAGTGGTGTTTCTTTGAGCCTTAGCAACTGGATTGCATAGCTGAGGTTCTGAAATGAAGCAGAGCCTTTAACCCAGACAGTCATTAATTGTCAGAAAACACCTAATTTGGATGTCATTATTATTATTATCATAAAGTGTGAAAATATTAAATATGTAAAATGTAGCTTTTGAGAATTTATAAATGCAAGTTACAAATGCAGGCTGTCTTAGCTACAGGTGATGCAACTGATTTTGCCTACTCACTTGTATCTTCCCTCCCCCATTTCTGCTAAAAGCACAAATGTTTTGCCTCCATTGACAAGAGGAACAGTATAAAAACGTATAAGTTCAGTGAGCTAGGGAGTTTGGATTGCTGAAATCTGGTCTCAGCCAACACTTTGAGGATTACCCAAGCTGAAAGAAGCAGCAGTTTACTGATTGATTCTATTATGGTTAGGGTACGACCCTTTATGTCTCATTTTCTTATCAGAAAAATGTGGTTTATGATACGTGAAGTGTACATTACAGTGGTGCAAGGTGTTTTCATCTGCATTTGTAATGAGAGAAAGACAAAGAGCTAATGACAGCTGAGTAATCACCTCAGACTTTAAACATGGCTTACACTGCTGCTGCTGTGCAGGTCTTGCTGCTTTCCCCAAAGGACAGAAATGAATCAGCTCTGGAAAGATGTGCACCATTTTTGTCTGCGACAAAGCCTGAAGTCTCAGTCATGTTACCACTCTGATACAAAATGACATCTCAAAAGCTGTCTCAAGATGTATTCTTGCTCCTGTCAGATGCAAGCATGGTGATAGGGCCTTATTAAGAAGTATTGAGAGAAATAAGGCCATTGAATTGGTGGTAAACTGGGTTTTGGACAAGTAGCAATATGTTTCACACGTGTGGAAGTGAACTGTGCAATTCAGGGTTCTGGGATATTTTTCAGGCCAAAGGTTTAGCAAACGCAGGAAAGTCCAGACTTTTATGTGGATGAGAAAGTCATCCTGAACCACAATAGAAGCTGCATGAAAAGAACACAGGTTGAAGATAATTCACAAGATAAAGCAGATTACAATGGTATTACGTTTGTAAACTTTGTGGGACAAGAGTTTTCTCTTTGTGTCGCTTATATTCTTGCACCTTCTTGCAAAACACATAGTATTGACTGCTGCTTTGCATTATTGCATTTGATCATATGAACGTTCATCTGACAGTTGCTTCTATGCTGTCACACCTTTAAGCTTTGAGTGTTGAAGAAAGAAGTTTTGCAGGCATCCAAAAGAGCTAAGATACTAAAAAGCTCTTGTGTACACAAGGCGAATATGTGACTTAAATTGTGTACTTCAAATTTACATCAGTAGTCAGAAAACTGTTGGCAGTCTAGCACAGGGCTGGGGGAAAAGTGGTCAGAAAGTGATATGGAGCAATGGTCATGGAACAAAAGTGTTGTTTCTGAAAGCAGTTTAACAACATTTCTGTTAAAGAAAACTGTTGATGTGAAAATCAAATACCAAATCTGGTAAAACGGTAAACACTTTGTCACACACTTGTGCATGAAAAAAAGATACATTGCTCTTGTTAGGGGTTTAGCCTTTGTGTGCTTGAAATCACAAACAAGCAGTGTATAACAACAGTAAAGACTCCCATCATTTCTGGTGAAAGTAGCATGAAAATGACTATGTCTCTTCAGGAAATATGCAGGATGTAGAAATGAACATGACAGCTGGGACAAACCTGTAAGTCTAATTTTGTTACAGACCTGGAAAAAAACCCACTGCTTGCATAGTGCAATCATTTGTGCACTATGAAAGGATCCTTCTCCACCTTTAGGCATTAATTTCCTTAATATTTTACCAAACATTATTGCTCAACAGACTTTAAACAGGCAAGGAAAGAGGTACACTATGTAACTGAGAACATTATAATGAGTGAAGCGGAGTAAAGGTCTGGCAGACAAAGTGAATGAAAATGGAGTGTTGGTGCTCTTTGGCTTCAGAAAAGGGAGGAAGATGAGGGTGAGGAGAGGTATAGCAGCTCAGGATGGGGCCATGCTGTTGGTTTTTTTTCCAGTGGCAGTCCACAGGCAAGATTTGCTTTGCTGCACTGGGTTTGAGGTGAAGCATCTGAACATGGCTCCTGCCCATCATGTGCTTGCCAATTGTAGACCTCCTCTGGATGTTCAATGTTCTCATTTGCTTCCTGATTATCATTAACTGCCAGGAAGCAGGGGAAGGCTTGCTTGGGATGAGTTAGCAACTGCCATAAAAATATCTTTAAACTGTGTTGGGATCATTGAGGACCCTTTGTCCAGAACTTCTGAAGGTTTTCCAGAGCTGAAGAGGTACAAACTTATGAAAAGCCTCCTTTGTACTCTGTGATAAAAGCTTCTCCAGATGTAAGTGACAATCCATTTCTTAGCGTATAACCTAACAAAAAGTGCTTTAAAATAGGCAGAGAAATGCAGAAAACACTGCAAGCTGTGATTATAATCTAGTTTCATTTTGCCTTTACTCACAACAATTTTTCCTCCAGCTTTGACATTTCCAAATGTGGACTTCAGGGCCAAAATCTACTAATGTGAACCTATCTGTAGCCTGAGATATTTATGGTGATGTTGAAGCCTGACTGTACCAGCGAGTGAACGGTAGCATATTTCGTAGGCATAATGAAATCTCAGCCATGTGAGATCTCAATAAAGTACATTGTTGTTAAATCTTTGCTGACTGCTGGCTTTATGTGTGAATTATAAGGTGTGCGGATAAGCAAAGTGCGAATTAATGAGGTTTTGCTGTGCTGAAATGAAGCTGTGGTGGGACATGAGCTAAGAAATATGGTGTTACTTACTATTTTGTATTCAAGAAATTATGGTTTTTGAACAGCTGCCAATCAGAGCATGGGTGGCTACACTGAGGGCATCTTTGAAACCGTGTTTTTGTGTGCATATTCCTGGGGGAGATTTTTATCCATCAGTTTTATTTCCAAAGAGAACATTGAATAAGCTAAATCTGCATTAAAGCCTAGGAGGAAAAGACCCACGAGCAGGAAGCTTTCTGGAATCCTTTATCTGTTTGGCATGCTCAACTAAACAGACTGTATGGGAGACCTACTCCCTTGTCCACTTTTCTTCTATGGTTTTGCCACGGAATATCACCCATATTGCTCTTATTGCTCAACCAACTGCTGGCCAGTGGTGCTGCAGAGCAGGCAGGAATGCCTTGTGTGAGGCAATCTGATTTGCAGTTTGCTCATCACCTCCTAAGCATCACCTCCTATTGCATTAGTTGGATTCATGGAAGGTGGGAGAGCTTATGAGACTGTGATGTACTGAGCTTCTGTCTCTGAGCGCAGAGCTTAACCTCTTGATGGAAAAACTCCTTCCAGGTAAAAGTAAAGATTTAGTAATAATAACTGATGCTGCTGCACCCTTGCACAGCTTGGAGGTGGATTTCCAGGATAGATGTCTCACTGTTCTCTGTGCCAGGCTTTTAGTATTGCTGTTGCTGACTGCAGGATCCTCTAGCTGCTGCAGTCACAGCAATCATTATATCTTTTGTGTGGAGGGAATTCAGAAGAAATTCAGGGCCAGATTGTCAACAGCTTTCACACCCTACCTCTAGCCATCCTCTAATCACTGCTCTGCCTCTCCAAGCCTCTCTTTATCTGTGGCAAAGCTAGTCATGATATTACCCTGCCAATCCCCAGTTGCTATCCTTACCACTTCACCACATGGAGTCATCTGCCTGAGCTGATGTCGAAGTCTGTAAATTCATTTGACACAAAAAGCTCTGCACCCTATGAACAATCTGCAGCTTCTTTCTTCCAGGTTTTGTATGTGGAGTGAAACAGAGCCAGGAACAGAACAGCTGGCATGCATTGGTGCTTGCTTAAGTATGTTGGCTCAGCTTTTATTTACTTATTTGTTTCTTTACAGTGGGACAACATACTACAGTTTGATTTTTTTAGGTGAAGTGGTGCTGGATCATGTTCTAGATGACACAAATTATTCTGGAGAAAAGAGGAGCTGAAGGAAGACTTTCTTCCCAGCAGATCCCATAGAGGAACTCTTCACTAATTGAAAGTTTTGCAACATTGTTCACAATGTAGTGAGACTTTGTGCAGAAATGTGCTCTTTTTCACCAAGCTGACGTTTCTCTTCGTGTCCATAAGCAGGTTTACAGTATATAAACGTACAGGTAAAGCTTTGAAGGAATCACATGACATTTTATTTTGGTTGGTTGGTTTACAACATGAGCTGAAGGACAGTGTTTCAAAGAGCTGAGGAAGTGGACAGCTCACTCATCCTGTGCAAGCATCCCCCAAAAGAGGAGTGATGGTCAGCCAGGTTAATCACTCTTCTGCCTGGCTCCTCTTCTCTCAAAGTGCACCTACATACACATGCACAAATGTGTTCTTCCCCAATAAATCCTCCACACTTCATTTGTAAAGTAATTTTTCTGTGTGTTTCTATCTGAAGGTTGTTGCTTTCTGTGGAAGCAAAAGGTGAGAGGGAAGCTTGGCTTTGGAGAGGGAGTGGGAGAGTATGGATGTTGTGAAGTCTGCATTGACATTAAGAGGTAGGTGAACAATTCACCTGGCATATAAGTTTTTGCTTGCTGGAGTAAGCTTTCAAGCAGATTAGTTTTTGCATGGAATGAGCTGAAGGATGAAGTGGCTGAGCTGAAAGCGGAGGTAGCAAGGCTCAGGACCATACGAGAATGTGAAAGGGAGTTGGATATGTGGGAACAGGCTTTGAAACCCTCTCCAGTTGAGGGGAGCAGTGGAGGATGGATACAGGTCCCTGTCAGGGGAAGCAAAGGGAATGCACCCCGACCCTCTTCCCCTGCCCCACTGCCCTTGAGCAATAACTATGAGACTCTGCAGGCTGAGGGCAATGTGGATGAGAGTATTGTAGAGGAACCAATCAAGGAGATGCCAAAGACGAAGCAGCCCCCCCAAACCTTAAGGACCAGTGCCACAAAGAGAACGGCTATAGTTATTGGAGACTCTCTCTTGAGGGGAACAGAGGGACCCATATGTCGTCCTGACCTATCCCATAGGGAGGTGTGATGCCTACCTGGGGCCCGGGTGAGGGACATCACCCAAAGGTTACCTAAACTAATCCAGCCCTCTGACTATTACCCATTGCTGGTAATCCAGGCTGGAAGTGAAGAAATTGAAAAGAGCAGCACCAGGAAGATTAAAAAGGAATTTAAGGCCCTTGGGAAATCGATTGATGGGGCAGGAGCTCAAGTGGTGTTCTGCTCAGTTCCCTCAGCAGCTGTGGTGTACACTGAGAGGAACAGGAAAACCCACACCATCAACAGTTGGCTTAGGAGATGGTGCCAGCAGCAGAATTTTGGCTTCTTTGATCACGGGGCAACTCTTACTGCACCCGACCTGCTGGACCAAGATGGGTTGAATTTATCTAGAAAGGGTAAGAGGGTGCTGGCACTGGGGTTGGCACGACTCATTGGGAGGGCTTTAAACTAGGTCTGAAGGGGGTGGGTGTGGAAACCAGTCTCCCTGGAAAGGAGGGAGGACCACACAAACTGATGAAATCAGCAGCCCAGCTGAAGTGCATGTACACCAATGCACGCAGTATGGGCAACAAACAAGAGGAACTGGAACTCTTGGGTCACCAGGAGAACTATGATGTAGTTGCCATCACAGAAACATGGTGGGACGACTCTCACAACTGGAGTACTGCACTGGGGGGTTATAAGCTCTTTAGGAGAGACAGGCAAGGGAGAAGAGGAGGAGGGGTGGCCCTGTATATTAGGGCATCCTTTGATGCCTCAGAACTTGAGGTTGCAGAAGAAAGGGTTGAATGCTTGTGGGTTAAAATCAGAGGGAGGCCACACAAAACTGACATCCTGGTTGGAGTCTGTTATAGACCACCCAACCAGGACGAGGAGGCCGATGAGATATTTTATAAGCAGCTGGAAGCTGTCTCAAGATCATCAGACCTTGTCCTTGTGGGGGACTTTAACCTACCATACATCTGCTGGGAACTTAATTCAGCAGAGAGGAGACAGTCCAGAAGGTTCCTAGAGTGCATGGATGACAACTTCCTGATGCAGCTCTTAGGTGAACCTACCAGGGGTAAGGCTCTGCTTGATCTGCTGTTCTCAAATAGAGAAGGGCTGGTGGGAGATGTGATGGTTGGAGGCTGTCTAGGGTGCAGCGACCATGAGATAGTGGAGTTTTCAATATGCAGGGAAATAGGGAGGAGCAGTAACAGAACCCTCACTTTGAACTTCTGGAGGGCAAACTTCAGGCTGTTCAGGCAACTTATTCGGAAAGTTCCCTGGGTAACAGCCCTTAAGAAGAAAGGGGTCCAGGATGGTTGGACCTACTTCAAACAGGAGCTCCTAAAGGCACAGGAACTGGCAGTTCCCACATGCCGTAAGATGAGCCGGCGGGGAAGACGACCAGCCTGGATGAGGAAGCAGCTCCTGAAGAATTTAAGGGAAAAAAAGAGGGTTTATCACCTTTGGAAAGGGGGGGAGGCAACTAGTCATATGTTTAAGGATGTTGCTAGATCATATAGAAGAAAAATTAGAGAGGCAAAAGCACAGTTAGAAATTAAACTGGCCTCTTCCATGAAGGACAACAAAAAGCATTTTTATAAATATATTAATGCTAAAAGGAGGGGCAAGAGGAACCTCCACTCTTTACTGGACGTGGAGGGTAACATTGTAACTAAGGATGAGGAGAAGGCTGAGATTCTAAATACCTTCTTTGCCTCCATTTTCAACAGTAAGGCAGGAGGACTTCAGGATAACTGGCCTCCTGAGCTGGTCGATGGGGTCAAGGAGCAGCGTTGTACTCCTGAAATCCATGTGGAATTAGTTCGAGACTTGTTGAGTCACTTGGATATTCACAAGTCCATGGGACCTGATGGGATTCATCCTAGGGTGCTGAAAGAGCTGGCAGATGAGCTGGCCAAGCCTCTCTCCATCATTTTCCACCAGTCCTGGCTCACTGGAGAGGTCCCAGAAGACTGGAAACTGGCCAATGTGACACCCATCCACAAGAAGGGATGAACAGAAGAACCTGGGAACTACAGGCCTGTCAGCCTGACCTCAGTGCCAGGGAAAATCATGGAGCAGATTGTCTTGGGGGCAATCACTGCACACCTGAAGGATGGCCAAAGAATCAGGCCCAGCCAACATGGATTTAGGAAGGGCAGGTCCTGCCTCACCAACCTGATCTCCTTCTATGATCAGGTGACCCGCCTGGTGGACATGGGAAAGGCTGTGGATGTAGTCTACCTGGACTTCAGCAAGGCCTTTGACACTGTCCCCCACAGCAAACTCTTGGCCAAGCTGTCAGCCTGTGGCTTGGACGGCAGCACTCTGCTGGGTTAGGAACTGGCTGGAGGGCCGAGCCCAGAGAGTGGTGGTGAATGGTGCCACATCCAGCTGGCAGCCTGTCACTAGTGGTGTCCCCCAGGGATCAGTGCTGAGCCCCATCCTGTTCAATATCTTTATTGATGATCTGGATGAGGGGATTGAGTCCATCATCAGTAAATTTGCAGATGACACCAAGCTGGGAGCAGAGTTGATCTGTTAGAGGATAGAAGGGCTCTGCAGAGGGACCTTGACAGGCTGGACAGATGGGCCGAGTCCAACAGGATGGCATTCAACAAGTCCAAGTGCCAGGTGCTGCACTTCGGCCACAACAACCCCATGCAGAGCTACAGGCTGGGGTCAGAGTGGCTGGAGAGCAGCCAGGTGGAAAGGGACCTGGGGGTACTGGTTGACAGCTGCCTGAACATGAGCCAGCAGTGTGCCCAGGTGGCCAAGAGAGCCAATGGCATCCTGGCCTGCATCAGGCATAGTGTGGCCAGCAGGAGCAGGGAGGTCATTGTACCCCTGTACACAGCACTGGTTAGGCCACACCTTGAGTACTGTGTCCAGTTCTGGGCCCCTCAGTTTAGGAAAGATGTTGAATTGCTGGAGCATGTCCAGAGAAGGGCAACGAGGCTGGTGAGAGGCCTTGAGCACAAGCCCTATGAGGAGAGGCTGAGGGAGCTGGGAGTGTTTAGCCTGGAGAAGAGAAGGCTCAGGGGTGACCTCATTGCTGTCTACAACTACCTGAAGGGAGGTTGTAGCCAGGAGGGGGTTGGTCTCTTCTCCCAGGCAACCAGCACCAGAACAAGAGGACACAGTCTCAAGCTGCGCCAGGGGAGGTTTAGGCTGGAGGTGAGGAGAAAGTTCTTCACAGAGAGAGTGGTTGGCCATTGGAATGGGCTGCCCAGGGAGGTGGTGGAGTCACCATCCCTGGAGGTGTTCAAGAGGGGATTGGACGTGGCACTTGGTGCCATGGTTTAGATAGGCATGAGGTTTAGGGTGACAGGTTGGACTCGATGATCTTTGAGGTCTCTTCCAGCCTTCTTGATTCTATGATTCTATAATTCTATAAATGCTTTTTAGTTTCTTGTTATGATCTTCTGGTTTGCTTTCATCAACTGACTGTGGAAAAAAAAAAGTTCTGTGTTTCCTATCTGCCCATGTAGACATGATACTTCCCTCTAGGCAAAGCTATCTGTCCTTGAGATATGTGTTAAAAACCAGATGTTTAATTAGGTTAGGCATGATCCACTTTGTCAGTTGTGTTTATCACAGGTTTTGAGGTTCAGCTAGCTCTGGGCAACATCTGAAACAATTCTTTACTTCAAAACTGAATGCATTTGTTTGAAGTAAACTGTATGTGGCCTTTTCCCACTGATTTGCTCTGTCACACACTGGTGAGCCCAACTTTCTCTGGGTTTGGATTTTGGATCAAGCATCAGAGTATGAAAGCAGTTCCACAGTGAGCATGACCATGCCAGAGTGAGGGCTCTGCTGAAAAGCAAGTTTCTTCCCCTTTTTCCCACACCACGTTCCCATCCCATCCCATCCCATCCCATCCCATCCCATCCCATCCCATCCCATCCCATCCCATCCCATCCCATCCCATTCCTTGCACAATGTGAGTGTTCCTGTGGCAGAGAAGTCAGATCATAAAGTAGATTCAGATGATTATTCCTTTTTAAAGGAATTGTTCTGTGCACTAAACAGTTGACAGAGCACTTCACACATGCTTCAGCTGCCATCAGACTGCATCCTCAGAGAACTGGCCACTAGCTGTAGCACACTGAACACAAGACCATTCCTCTGCCTTTCCCATCTAAATGTCAGCCAGTGCTCGCCATACCAGAAACTTCTCAGGAAAGCTTATTATACTTTTCCTCCTAGAATTTCCTGCCCCAAACTATGGATGAGATGGTATGCAGCCCATCACCCTTTTGTCCATCTTGTGACAGGTCTTTTTCCTCATGGCACAGTGTCCAAGTCAGAGTCCTCTCCTCTAGGGTACACTCCCTCTATAGCAGATACCACCCATATCTGGAAAGATATTTTGGCAGAGGTTGCAGGAGGAAATGTGTGGTCTTGTGACATTCCAAAGCAGTGCAACTGCTGCAAAGGTTACTGATCTGTCAGCTCTAAATTCTAATTAATTGTACAGAACTGCAGCAGTAACAGTGGGCTTCTCACACACTTCTGCTTCTCAGGGAGCTCTGCTGACATGCCATAGACAATGCTAATCAGGCATTAAAAGGCACAAGCCAAAGCCATAGAGCTTTACCAGGACCAGTGCTTTCAAACAAGTATGACTCACTTGTCAAGCATGGCTCTCAGCCTGTGGAAAATCCTTCTGAGGGAAGTAGTAGAAACACTGCTTTGGAGACATTTAAAGAGGTCTCCAGAGACATTTAAAACTAGACTGGACAAAGCAGTAGAAAGTGTACTGCAGGGAACAATCCTGCGTTGCCATGGGGGTTTCATTTAAATGACCTAATAGGTATTTTCTGCCTCTAATTTCTACAATTTTATGACTGGAAATAACTTCTAACTTAAGAGGATTTAGGTGGCAGGCATGGGCATGCATTATTTACAACCAAATCTAAAGTAACTGCTATATTATGGAGTGTGTGAGCAGTGGTGATGGGTGAGGAATTGTGGAGGTAGATGTAGAGAGGAAGGCATGGGATTAGGGAGCAGTGGTAGAGCTGGGATAATGAGGATAGTTTTGTTTCAGAAAGGGTGCTTCTAATTAAAGGAGATGTGTAAGAGTCCACACTACCATAGGTCCCTTTTGATACATTATACAGCAATTTCCTAGCTAGCTGTTTGGCTTTTTAAACCTTTGCAGACACTGACAGTGGGTGGTGTGAAGGTAGATACATGAGAATGCTTAATTTTAATTCCTCTGAGAGAAAGTTGCAGGGTTTCCTCTGATAGAGACTAAGCTCTTGCAGCTCTTAAGCTCATTTTGCATATTTGGGAGGAACTGCCAGTTAAAAAGAATATACTGTGCCAACTTGTGACTTACTGAACATGCTCTGGACAAATGAACTTGTAAATAAATGCACACAGAGGATGGTTTTCTCCTCTGTGCTTGCCTGTTCTCTCCTTATCAGCCATTCACAAGTGATTTTTCTCCCTGATGCACTCATGGAGCAGGGCTATCTGTGAACAATTCTTTCCTTTGTGTACAGGAGTTAAGGAAAGTGGGGACTGGCACAATGAGGAAAATCAGCATGTGGCACATGTTCATGTGATCTCAACTAAGGGATGTATCCTGACTTTGTGGTTGTGTGGCCATAACAATTACCCAGCTTGCTTAATCAAGTAGCATCCACTCTGGTGTCTTTATTTTCTTTATTACAAAAAAAAAAAAAAGAAAAAAGAAAAAAAGTCATCACTAATTATCAGCTAGACATGTGCATCTAATTACTGTGACTTTGAGGTTCTAGTTTTCTTTCTTCCTGACTTTTACATTATCCCTTTAAATGCTTCTGCTAAAAATGCACTTTTTATGTAAGTGTGGAACTGGGAAACTTTGTAATAGCTAAACTGGAAAGGAAAGTATTTTGATTTCCTGTCTGTTTGTGTGCACATCAACATAATGTGACACGTCAACATAAAGATCCTGAAAATATAGCAGGATTAATTTACAGTAACATTCTTCGCTTTCTCCTTTTTGCTTTGAAAAGAGAGGAGGTGTGGGATGAGAATTTTATGGATGAGACTGGAATTTCAGGAACATATAGTCCAACTCTGATTCTACTGTGATCTCGGGCAAGTCATTTAACCTTTATCTGCCTAAGTTTCTCCTTCTGGAAAAAAAACAAGCCACAACCAAAGAAAAGCAGCAATCTCGTCTTCAGTAACTGATGTGACACGTAATTTGTGTTTGTAAGGTGGTTCTAAGTCCTTAAATTAAGAATGGAACAGAAGAATATATAAGTATTGGTACCAGTCTCACCAGAATAGATGTGTTAGCTTGCTCCTAGAATTCACTGAAATGTTGAATTTTCCATCTGTTGCATTTTGATTGAACAACCAATCCTCCTCTCCTTCCCTTTAGCTTCATTAATCTGTTCTGAAAGAGGAGAACAAAGAAGCAATTGAAAAATGTAAGACTGGAAAGTTTAACATACTACAGCACTTAACTGCAGTCTGCAGAATATTTAAAGTGTGGTTCCACTCTGAAATTGGCAAGCTGAGGCAATACCTATCTGGAGCATTAAAAATGTTGGATGCTGCATTTTTTCCTGCAGAAACAGCATTTGCAACATTTGATGTCTCCATGACATCTGTATGAGATTTGCTCAGCTGACAAAGAAAAAGGGGTAGCTGCCCAAACATCAGCCGTACCAGCTTGGCCCTAGACCCCAGAGTGGAGCTGAGCTTATTCTGTGCATTGGCAGCAGCAGCAAATGTTCTGATATTCAAATTAGTTCCTCTCCCAGAGACTTTATACTTATTCATCTTCAAATACAGTTCTTCTTCTGACTGCCTTCGTCGGATTTGTGTAAGGATAAATGAACATAACACAGTGACCAGTTTTGTGGATAAGACGTAAATGGAAGTTGTGTTAAAACATGCTCGTTTCTGGTCAGATCCCACCTCTCCTTTTACAACAGAAATATGTCATTTTTTTATTGCTGTGCACTTCACCTTGCAAGTTTAATGAAATTGTTGTGCTGCTGATTTTTTCCACTCTGTAATTTTATCTGAATTTTGTCCCATTCATCTGCAGGGCTGCTAGCTTTGTGTTTCACTATGTGTAGTTCATAACCTCCTAGCAATTTTGTCCTCAAAAAAAAGGACTAGGAGCCACCTGCATCAGGGAAATACTGAGTTCCAGTCAGTCTTCCAACATGTTTTCATTGTTCAGCTACTGTTAGGCATCAACAGTGGAAACGTTATATCCATAGAAGCTATTAGAATCAGTCTCTTTTTGCTTTTTCTTTTTTTTCTTAGTTTGTACAGTTTGAAAATCATTGTAAGTTGCTCCACATGATTATATATTGACATACTTTTTTTTTTTTTATTGGATACCTAAAACCTTTCTCCTTTACATGCATGAGAACAAAAAGTCATCAAAACAAATGGAAAACATGGCAGGTCTGGAGAATCTATGCATGTAAGAGTGCTGCAGCTTGGGACAGACTAGACAAATATTTGTCAATGCATTCTACCTCTTCAGTGATCTTGAGAAGAGCACACTCTAGAAAAGGGTGACAACTGCTTGTCTACCATCGTTCTTCAAATAGTCAACTCTCTCCTCTGCCACATGATGCATTTATCTTGGCCACCCAGCCACCTCTTCAATGTTATTAGCTCTGTGACAATGTATACTTAAACTGCAAAATGTGTAAGTCAAGGGAAGGAACCAGTGCTGTTGGGATGCATTTTAACATCTCTAGACCAGAGCAGCCCAAATCCTATATTTCCTTTTCTCTTTTTTTTTTTTTTCCCCCCTTGAATATGATCTGGAACTCTTTTTTTTTTTTTTTTTTTTTTTTTTTTAATTGGGCATTAACTTACCAGACATGGTTACCAATTGCTCACTAACTTTGCATTTCACTGAAAACCTGACATCACCTACTGCCATATCTGGGATTTTCTGCAGATCACAAACACTTTTAAATCAAATCCAAATTTCTCCAGCAGCAAAAAGAAAAAGGAAAAAAGAAAAAGAAAAAGAAAAAGAAAAGAAGAAGAGGAAGAAAAAGAAGCCCTGTGTTGCTCATGATTGTTTTAACCCCAATGCAGGCAGCTATGTTTCTGTAAGTCATAGCAGCTGAGAGAAGTACTATTTAGTACCAAACCATTTCAACACTATATGTTGTACAAGACACCCACACCAGCTAGGAATTTGATTACTGCAGTTGATAAAATTGTGTTTATAAGCTCAGGAGAAGAAGGAGATGATTTGGGAAGTTAGGTGTTGATCATTTCAGCTTCCAGTTCTTGCCGCTGAGGAGCTCTGTCTGGTAGGGGGTATTGGGTGAATTACTTTGCCAGCTGCTGGGCTGGCTCATGACTTCTCAGGCATGTAGAAAAATAGTACTTTGTGGCTATAAATAAGAGATAAAGATTCATTTTCAGGGCACAACACTGGCCTGGAACCAGGTTTGTGTATTTTAGAGTTTCCTTCTGCGGTCCTAGTCACTGTCCTTCTGCCTATACTCCAAAAAATTAGCCAGTCATTCTTACTTCTCTGAAAATTTATTTCCCATTGACAAAGCAAGAACCACTGCCTGTATATCTCAAGGAGATATTCACATTCAACATTTCATTATTGCTGCTGTAAGTACTGTGTAAATATATCTCAGTGCTCAAAATAAACATCTTTGATAGATTAGGTTTGGTTATATTAATTGACAAACAGAAACGAGATCCACATAGATGTGAAAGTGCTGTGACTGTGCTACAAGCTTCCCATGGAGCCACCCCTTAAAATGTTAATTGTTCATTCTGGCATGAGACTGTATAAGGAACAACAGCATATCTTCTGATGGAAAGAACAACTTTTGTATCAAATGACCTACTGGAAGCTGCTACAGAACTCAGAACAAGCCCTTTGGCCAGAGCTCAGATGTTCTTGTATTCTTCCTTAAGGAAATCAGATCTTCTGGTTTCAATACTTTCTCCTTCCAAATTTTCAGTCTCAACACATTTATGGTTCTGAATATTCCATATCATCTGGAACAGGTATGAAGAACAGATTGGGGAATGGAGCAGATTAAGACAATCAGCATCTTATCCCATGGAGCAACATCACAGCGTTCTGTGTTTCTGAAACGATTCAACACGCAGAGAATTGCATTAGTTTAACTGATTTCAAACTAACACAGCAATATTGTTTTGAAGCCCTTCTTGGGTAGATTTTAGGTGCTCTAAAAATAGTTTATATCAATATAAAATTTGGCTGTTTTTTTTTACCTGAGTAAGAATGAAGAAATTAAGCATGCCTGCCTCCTTTTGAAAATGTTACTGCTTTTAGCTGAATTGTCTGAGATGAATTAAAACAGGGGCTTTAGCTTTTGCATAAACTTGCTCAAAATTTTAGCTGAAAAAGTTTTAAATAGGCTGGATACAAACTATTAAAAGAGTGTCTAAACCATTTAAAAAATAGTCAAGATCCTTTAGCTTCCTCTACTCTGCTTTTCCATGTCTCTGCTTTTCACATTATATTAAATGTGGAAGCAACCTTTGCTGGATAAAGCCATTATACCCCTGGAATATTTTAATTGAAAGGCTGGTTAATCATAAGGTTTTTGAATGATTCATTCAAGCTTTGGTCTATTGTCAGATGCAGTTTGGAAAAATCCTACCCTTGCTTATGGTGTGTTTCTGAATCAGAAGCAACCAAGCAAACAGCATAGGAAATTCCAATTAACTATCAATGTTAATTTCACGCTTCTGGGATACTGCTGGAGATCGGAAGGGGGAAAAAATGGTTTTAGTGCTACATCTGACAATGTGCTTTCAAATATTATGATTCCAAGGAGTGGAATGGAAGGAAGAAAACATTTTTTTGCACTTGAGCTTCATAATATTTGCTTTCCTTCCATTATATACTGAAGCTGGAAATAGAGATAAATATAAGCCTTATGTAGTACGTGTCTGATGCTGATTTACTGAGACAGTTGCTGATTTGCTGGCAGTGACTGAGGTGTTCCTGACTGCAGGAGTATGTAACATTCTCAGTCATGCAAGCTCCAGCTCTCCCTTCCTACCCCATTTATGAGCTTCTTATTCAGCCTAGAATGCATCTGCCTCAGCCCATCACTCACTGTGGAAGGAGTTGCTTTGCATCTCAGATTCTCACTCTGTGTTTGGGTTTTCTTTGTGGGAAAGAACAGAAAGTAAAAAATACATGTGCGTGTTCAGACAGTGTTGATTGATTGTTCCTTAGCTATGAAACAATTTTCTGTACCAATTATGCCTCTGCAGATGACAGAAGCTATTTAGTCTAATGACCATAATAATTAATTTTCATTATAAATCAGATTAGCTAACGATGCTGAAGTTCTTCAGAGAACTAAAGCACAGTATCTTATGTGTGCTCTCAGAACATATAATTTGCTATACAAGGTACCTTTTTAAATATGTTTTGCCTCAACAGGAATAGCATCAACTGTCTTTGACCTCCAGGACTCAGTTGGAAGTGGTGCTCTTCCAATGCAAGCCCTTTGCTAATGGCTTTCCATTTACATGCCCAGGGGCAAAGAGCCTAAGGCTAAAGATTCACCAACTTTATAGCACATTAGTGGGCATCATGCCTTATGCCACTACTTTTTCTCCTTCACTGTAAAAAGTTATGACAGAGCAGAGGACAAGGTAGTGGATTTTCGTTTTATTCTCAGCATAGTACTCTTGATGATTTTGTAAACTTGTGGTCCTGTAATCCACAGAAATCCACAAAAAAGCAATCTGTAAAACCTCTACATGGGCAGTAAATAAACAATCAAAGCTTAGTATGATTTTTATTTGGGGTTTTTTTGTATGTGATACTTTGTCTAATGCAAAAAAAACCCCAGTTGATCAGCTTTGTATAATAAGTTCACAGGCTTCTTGTGTTAGAAAAGGTGAGAGGCATTCTCTGCAACAATTTTGTAGGAAAGCTGAATTTATTATTTCAGGCAAAAAAACCTACTGAAACTGGTCAAATACCTCACTGATGCATTTAATTTTCTCCATTCTCAAAGTCTGTGTGCTGAGCCAAATTTATTGCTTTTGTTAATAGTAAGTATGCAATGAAGTACGTGGATGACCAGTTTGCAGCTTGTGACTTTTGATGATTATAATTTAAGATATTAACTGTCCATTATTTTTGGTATTAAACGGGCCACAAGTGAATGCTTGTAGTCAAGCAAAGAACTGTCAAAACATAGATCAGCAGACTGGGATAGTCAGTAAGGAACAGTGAATCCTCTGGTTTGCACATACCTAGAGGGGGAGCAAAGCCTTGTAAATATAGCCTAAGCCACTGTGTCTACCCTTGCATTTCTGATGGGCTATGTGAAAGCACTTTGAGACTCTCTTCTGTTCACTTGCTTCATTGAAGGAACTGTATTAGATCCAAAATAGGTATTATGTATATTAAAACAAAACAAAAAACAAAACAAAACAAACAACAATGACGACAAAACCCCCCACCAACAAACAAAAAACCCCACCAAAACACAAAAGAGTTAGAAAGGAGAAACAGAAAGTAGAAAATCAATAAGGAAGTTAGTGGCACTTTGTAGATAGACTGACATTTTTGACTTCATGTACCCAGAAAAGTCAAAAAAGGGAGAAAGAGATAAGTAGATACACAAATTGGAATTGTAGACAAGGAAGGACAATAGAATCAAGAGTGGGGGAATTGCATAGGCAGTGCGAAGAGGAGTCAAGAACCGTTTTTACTGGTGGAGATGCAGCTGTTCAGGGTGTAGGGATGACCTAGCAAATCTGTGCCAGAGGAAAGAAAACCAGGAAGTAGCATTTCATTAAAAATGGTCTCATTTCTATTCTTGTCATTAGCTCTTAACTGATTGAAATAATATTATATGAGCTGGCAAAGCCCAGTCAATTCCTCTTTGTACAAATACTGTTAAATGTGGTGCCCTTCTCCAGCAATAACCTAGCCATATCCAGCTCCTAGGTTAATTTATAGACTTAATTTTTAATCCACATATTCCATTAAAAGTGGATTTGTTAAATGAAAAATCACTGTCAGGATTGTGGTGTATTTCCTAGGTAATAGCACTGCACTTAAGACTTCGAATATATTGGACTATTTAAGCCTCCTATTTTCACAGATCTCTCCAAAAAGGGAGGAATTGTTAAACCAATGCTGTACTGCAGGTGCGTGAAGGTGGTTGGTACTGGATCTTGACAGAGCAGGAGGGAATACATACAGCTTGCACGGGCACAGTGGGACAGCAGCTCTGCTGGCTGGGCTGCCAAACAGCTTGTGCCTCTCTTGGGGCACAAAGAGCAGCACTTGCTGCAACAGGAAGGCTCAGCTCCACCAGGTGCAACTGGCCCTGGGGACCACGGGGGTACGTGGCTGCTCAGGCAGCCTGGAAAACCTCATCTCACATTTTAGCTAAATGCAATTCTGGTATTTAAAGAAAAAAAAAAATATATAATTTTAAAAAAGAATGGCTTCAAGTTGTTAATTTTAGCTCCCAAATATTTTGCTGGCCTGCATTTGGGATGTGGTTTCTTAATTAAAATTTGAAACAAAAGCAAAGTAAGGACTTAAAGTGAACCTGATTGGTTTTATGGATGCTTAGTTTCTAACACAGAAACCAAATCAGATACAACTTTTGAAACACTCGCTTTTAAATTCGTCTCTGAAAGTACTTTATTGTGTAATACATGTCTCTACAAATGAACGCCTTCTAGCAGGGGAAAGAACACAATGCAGAATGAACTCTTTCACTGTAGGGGAAAAGCAAAAGCACCAGAGTCCATTTTTCGTCCTTCTTCCAAACCATCTCCTTCCAAGCAGTCTCCATCCTGTGCCTCTTTGCTTCATATAAAAATAAAGGCGTTTTCCGAGTTTCCATTCCCTTTCTCTGTTGTTAAAAGATGTTGCTAGAGCAAGGCAAAAACAAAGCAGGGAAAAGTAGTAAGAAGTCAAATATCATGTTCTGGGGGGGTTGGGGTTTTTTGGTTTTATGGGGTTTTTCCTTTTTTTTCTTATTTTTTCTTTTTTTTTTCAGAAAGAAAATTACAGTTGTTCATAAAAAAAGCTGATGCAACTATTTGCAAATAGGAAGAAGGACCTCATTTCTGATCACCATAAATTCAAAGAGAGGCTGAGTCTGATGTCAGTGCAGTCAGTATTTTGAGTTTATTCCAGCTGTGGCCACCAAAGGAGTGAAATATTCCCTCTCCTCTCCGACTTTTTCCCCTTCTGTAGCTCTTGTGCAGGAATGCTGTAGCCACTCAGGCATCCTTTGCTGTGCTTTGGAAATGAGGCATACAGAAAAAGGACATTTTAACTGAGAAGGTAGGTTCAGATCCTATAGGAACAAGTGACAACTTGATCTGTCTGTAAGTCAGTTACCTCATCTGTAAAGTGCTCCTTTATATTAACTTTTATAACACAGCCATCGCTACTGGAGCTGAATGTCTGCCAACCATACATTAAGCTCTATGACTATGCATCATTCAAGTAATGTTGGTTCTTTCATCCATTTCTTATAGCAGAACATGTACCACTCAGCTTAGGTTTGCTATCTGACTAGGTTTCCAGTTGTCTTGGGTGATTTTTGTCCTGCTACCAGCACTGCCAGGTCTGCTTACATGGATCCGCAATGTTTGAAACAGGAGGTGGTTAGATTTCTCATGGTGTTTATTTTATTTGTGGAATGCATTCACCATGTCTGTCCTCAGAAAGTTCTTCTTTGCAGAAGATGATGGCTTGTCCCTCCAGCAGAGAGCTGCCTTGCCTCAGGGGAGTGAAGTTCTTAACCACACTTTACATGTTTCAGGTTTTGCCAGTCCTTCAGATCTGCTGGGTTCGATTCATTACACCCCAGGCTGACCTCAAAGGTGATGCTGCATTGATAATATCCATTAATGACTGTAGGAGATTCATATATGCAAAATAATATCTACGATGGACAGTCCTGTTGTCTGCTTAAAGGGACTCTCCGAGTACAAACAACCTGCAATCTAACCATGCACCACAAGTTTGATGAAGAGCCAAGAAAAACTGAGGTGTATTAAGGAGTGAGGAGACAGCCAGAACAGCTTTGATTTTACTCATGTGTGTTTCAACATTAATGTTATTTTAAAACACACAGACAGAGGAATGCATACACACACACACAGACACATCCACATCCACACACTTTCTTTAACTTACATTTTCTGAATTAGAAAAGACATTACTAGAAACCTTTACACCACAGCCTTCAAAGGGGCAAAAATTACCAACATCTGCAATGCAACTTGAATTTTATGACCTAATTGCTGCACAGTATCTCTTTTTTTTTTTTTTTTTTTTGGTTTTTATTCTATTAAGGAATATCCTTATTTGCCTATCTGGCATAGCTATTGTGAGCTATATTTACTGACTGGAAACTTGGCAAGTCCAATATTTGTTCTTGGTAACAAGATACTACCCACAGTTTTTACTTACCAGACTCTGCAGCAACCAGGTGGAACATACATCATTAGTTTACTGAATTATGAATATATTTTAAATCATGATTCAAACACGCTCAGTTACAGAATATTAAATTATATGAAAAAAAGAAAAAGAAAAAGAAAAAGAAAAAGAAAAAGAAAAAGAAAAAGAAAAAGAAAAAGAAAAAGAAAAAGAAAAAGAAAAAGAAAAAGAAAAAGAAAAAGAAAAAGAAAAAGAAAAAGAAAAAGAAAAAGGAAGAGTTTAATGTAAAACTAGATTTCCATAGTAGAATTAACAGAATCAAAATAGGCTTTTTATCAACTTTATTGAAACTAATTCAACTTTCCAAGATCGAGAAATTAGTTTCCTGTCTTGACTGTTTTGGAATTGCTTACTGTCATCTGTTTCAGATGTTAAAGGATATGATTTAATATCAGCAATAAGGCTTCTGTTCCTACTTTGGCAGGTGTTAATTATTTAAACACTACTCATTTAAATTTGTTTCCAGTCAATCTTGTGATTTTCTTTACGCTTTTCTTCATGCGTATTTTCTGCACACACACACAAATCTGGGGAGAAAGTGCCCCTATTCTATTTCTCTGCTGTTCAAACTATCCTTAGACAGGCAGGTAGAGATAAAGGGATATTGCATGTGTTATTGTCTTCAGTGATGGCATCATTTTAATCTCCTTTGTACTAATAAAAGGTTATTCTCTTAGGCTGTGGTATCTGCAAACTAATGGCTGTACTCTGTGCAAATGAATTGTGAAATGAGTCACAGTTCCTGAAGCTTTCATTGAGGTTGGAGCAATATAGACTGACTTCTTTGGAGAAAAAAATGGGGGAAAGTCTCTAAAATAACTGTGATGGTGCATCCACACTCACGATTCCACCATCTGGTTTACTTAAAGTGACAAAACCACAGCTGTATGAATATTATCTGATTCTGTCCAGCTACCTATTCACAACGAAAAATGGTTCCCTTGCCTGAATTTTTGACTCACATCATGTTAGAGTCATCCTGCTTTTTCTTAATTTATCCTTTGCCATTCTTTACAGTGCTGCACCAGAGAAGCAGGGACTCTTACCACTGCACAACACACCTCTGTTGGGTGTGAAGTGAAATTCTCATTCTGCAACAGATAACTTGGAATTTAATACATAAATCTTGTCAGTCGAGTAACATAAGGGAAAGCTAGACCAGAGGGAAAGACAGGCATAAGAGAGGAAATTTTATGCACTGCTGGGAAATGAGAAGCTGACAACTATAGGTATTTCAGTTGTACAAGGCAAGTCATTTCGTCCCAGCAATAAATGGAAAAGGTGGGTGTTTGTTTAGATTTAGGCCACTCAGTAATGATTTTAACACTCAGCCAAGCCTCCTGCCAAGACAAGCATTGCAATGCCAAAATCTGTAATGAACTCTCATCTTCTCAATTATAGATTCAGCCCTGACCAAAGTGATATCCAATATTCCCCTCTCTGCTCTGTGAGTCCAGAGACGTGCTGATGGACGTGCAAGCAGCATGGCTCTGAATGGCTCCCACAGTTCCCTCAGACCAGCAGCCCACCCAACTGCCATGCTGGGGCACCAGCACTCACCACCTCCCCTTCTCTCTTCTCCTTGCCCTCCCCTCCTTGTTTCATGGAAAGTGTGAGCACAGAAACAGAGAGAAACAGTGCCAGTGCTGCTGGGGAGGAGGAGGGGTGAAGGAAAAGATGGAAAGAGCATCCTCCCCCCACCTCCCAGATCCTACCAGACCCTTCAAGTCGGTGGAAAACTTAATCAGTGGAGCCAACTTTGCAGTTTTTCACAGTGCTTTTATTGGCAGGTTTCTGTCAGCTGGTTGAGCTTGACCATAACATTTTAAGTGCCATGACAGTGTGCAGTATGCTGCATACAGCTCCATGGCACGCTGCTCTTAGCCCATGCCCATCTGTTTCTTAACGTTACTTGAATTGATCTTTAGTGTGTCCTTATCACTTGCACTTGTTACAAGCTCCCTATTCTGATGCTTGTTCATCACAAAATATAGAAGATAACATTCTTTCCAAGACTTATGTTTCAACCTCCTGGCTTCATTCCCTAACTTGTTTTCTGCTGCCTTTTCCCATTGTTTTGCTTGTTTATCCCAGAGTGGTTTCATACTTAATTGTAGTTTTATGTATGTATGAATCTATCTATCTATCTATCTATCTATCTATCTATCTATCTATCTATCTATCTATCTATCTATCTATGTATTTATAATTCATATTGAAATGAAGGCATTTTGAACCCACCTGCCTACTAACTGGTTCAATTCCATCTCTATCTTCTCTCTTATAACTCGTCTGTCTTATCTCAACTTCCACTAACCCTACACTCACTGAAGACCTCACAAAACCATGGCAGGTGTTTAGAAGTTGGAGAAAAACAAAATGTAAATTGAGGGGTTTTTTTGTGAGAACTGTGTATATCTCTACATCAGGTACAAAACCATAGCCGCACTTGCAGGGTTTAAGGAGTGAAAGAAACTCATGCAGATTTTGCATGAAGATGAAGGTTTGTGCAGAGAGGCACACCAGCAGATCTATGCTGATCTGTGGATGTTTGCTTTTTACAGTTGCTTCTTGTAATCTGCTGCTGAGGTAAATGGATCATTTCAGCTTGCTGTCCACCTTATTAACAGAAGGTGAGGTGTGAAGAGCAGAAGAAACATGGTAAGATATGGAAGAAAGAACAGATCTGCCATTCAGGGGGAGCAGAGGAATGCCTTTCCACCCTGGAGGAAGAGACTGGTTAATTCAGAAAATAACAGAAAAAAATAAATAAATTAGGAAATCAAAATTAAAAAAAAAAACCCAAACACAAACATGATCCCAGCCCAAGTATGTGTTACTCAGTTCTCATTTTCTCTCAGAACCCTGAGTCTGTTGCAGCAAGAAAGCCTTCAGCAGTCCTGTAATAGTAAAAACTCTATATGGCTTTATGTTATTTTTTCATTCATATTGTGTGTTACTTTTTTTTTTTTTGTGTGCTGTTCAACAGCTGGCAGTGGGTGACAGAATTCTAGAGGCTGAGTGCTATATACAATACCTAATCCAGTCAGGCCAGCCTTCCAATCATCAATCATGGGAAGCCAGGCTTTATAGCTCTACTCACTCAGCTCAGTGTGACTCCTGAACTGTTATGAATCAGAAAGTCTGGCCTCCTGTTCATTAAGAAAATGTAAAATATATTTGCCAAAGCACTAGTTGAAAAATGAAAAGAAAGATTATTATAACAGTTATTCATATTCTCTGTTTAAATCTGGTTTTAGCTCCTTTTTCTCCTGGTTACTTGCTTGTGTACAACAATCTTGGCAGAAGGCATTAAATTGTATGTAGGTTAATTACTTGATGTTTCTATGTTGCTTTGAACATGATGTGAGTGCCAAGTATTACTAATATCATGTGAGGCAGCATTATAATAATCTAGGGGTTTCATCTTCATATATTAATAAATAGGATTTGTTTGGAGCTGGTTGTAGATTGCACATATAATTATTTGAATTCACTACAGCTTGAATTCCTTTCCCTGCCTCACTGTAAAGGGAGGGAGACATAAAATGTAAAGGAAAAAAACATGCAGAGGGGAGAATGTTCTTACCATGACCCATGACTAAAAGGGATATTATAAGGATGCCTGGGGAAGAGCAGTGCAGTCATTTAACCTACAAATAAGTAAGTTTGTTTTACAAAACTATGTATAATTAAGTTGAAAAAAATATCTAACAACCTGGTCAGTGATTTCACTTCTGTCATTGCTTGGAAGTTTTGTGTGAGCTCAACCTCTGAACAGTGCATTTCCAGAAGTAAAGGCAAACTTACCTTGTTACTTCCCTTGTCTCAATGCTTCTGTGTGTTCATTAACTAACTCTTTGAAGACTTTTAGATGTGAATCACTGAGGTCTGCATTTTTTGGAAAAAAATTTAATTTTTCTGGGCAGCCCAGTATCCTCAGCATTACAGACAGTAATTTTCTGTTCCAAAAGAATATTATAGAACGTTGATATGCCTCACAGCTTAATTACAGATGGAAATTCTGGTTGAAGTATTTGCCTTTTTCACATCATTTACAGATTTACCAACAACAGCTAGCAGTAGACTTGTACCTGCCTCTGAACTTTCATTTGTTGATGTTTTGGGTAGATTTAGGCCTTTCTGAGGTTCTTTGGAGATGTGTAAGTTGCTTTTACTGTGACCATGGTCAGACCATTATAATATTGTGATCTATTTATTTAGTCATAGGAAAGTGGAGTGGTCATTCTAACTCCTTTGAAACTACTTTGAGACTGGGATTGGTTCTAGTTCAGCAGTGGACATTTTATAATCTAAATTATTATTATTTCTCTTTTTGTACTGCCAGGCCTTACACTTTTCATGTGACAAACCTATCTGCATATCTATAGCCTGTAGAATAAGGACATTTCCTTCTAGGTTTGATATTCAGTATACACATACACTTGTACAAAATGATGGTTTGGACACTCTGATGGTCTGCTTGATGAAATAGAATTAATTTGTTATTTTCTAAAGAAACAACATTTTTTAATCATCTGTGTTTCCTTTCTAGGGAAACATTGGGGTTTTGTCAAAATTAAAGAAAAATAGCCCTATGAAAAACTTTTTTAAAAGCTATTGATTTTCCTCAAAATATTTTCATGGGCAGAATCCTCCTTCTCTGATCAATATTAATATTAATGTTTAGTTTCAAGACACCAAAGGCTAGGACATGTGTCTAGCAGACTAATTACGACTGTGCAAGTAAAATTGTTTCTCTACCCAGGCTTGGAAAATCAAGACCTGTGTGGTTTTTGCCTCTCACACAAGGATTAACTTTAAAATGAAATCAAACTTTATAGTACGTTGTCCAAGTGTGTTGAAACAAAAATATAACTGTGAAAACCCAACACATCATAAATAAAATGAAATCTATCCAAAAATAATTAAAATACAAATCATGAATTATAAAAAAACCAAAACATTTATCTTGTTAACTTGAAACCTAACTTGGGCAAAACAGTTTCTTTTTCTTTGGTTTCCATGAACAGAAGATTTTATGAGTACTGATATTGAATTACCACACACTATCTAAAAATGCAACATAAGATCTGTCTGGGCAGTTAGTAAGATGTCATTCATTATTGTATCACCTTGGGAACTGGATATTCAATCTGAAAAAATAAACACTTTCTGATAAATAGCTCCTACCTGATCCCAGCTAAAGGAAATGCTATCAGATTCACCTAACTTGTAACTTACTTCTAAAATACCCCAAATAATTTACTCCCTGGAGCTACTCATAATAAAAAGAAAAGAAAAGAAAAGAAAGGAAAAGAAAAGAAAAGAAAAGAAAAGAAAAGAAAAGAAAAGAAAAGAAAAGAAAAGAAAAGAAAAGAAAAGAAAAGAAAAGAAAAGAAAAGAAAAGAAAAGAAAAGAAAAGAAAAGAAAAGAAAAGAAAAGAAAAGAAAGAAAAGAAAAGAGAAAAGAAAAGAAAAGAAAAGAAAAGAAAAGAAAAGAAAAGAAAAGAAAAGAAAAGAAGAGAAAAGAAAAGAAAAGAAAAGAAAAGAAAGAAAAGAAAAAAGAAAAGAAAAGAAAAGAAAAGAAAAGAAAAGAAAAGAAAAGAAAAAATAAACGAAAAAAGAAAAGAAAAAAACCCAAAAGTTAAGTTTGAAAGAATACTTTCCTGCTAAGTATTGACATGTTAAGCTTGGTAGTGTTTAATGTCAGTTTTGTCTAATCTTGGGTGTTTATAAATTGTGTTCTGTAGATTCATATCCTCTGGCAGTACTATGAAGTTTTGTTAGCAAAGGGGTGAAAGAGGTCAAAATTTAATTCTGTGGCAATTTCCCTTCTTGCCTATCACTTTCACAGGCTTTATACTATGTTATGAAACTTCCATATTTTAGCTGACTTCCATGTATGGATACAGGCACCTCTCAAAGCATTACTGATCAGTTCAATGTCAGAAAGGTGTTTCCAGCATAGCAATGCCAGCTGAACAAGTCACATCATCTTTCTTCTTATCTCTGCTCTTGGAGAGAAGGTCTTCCAGAACAAGAGAATCTCTCTTTTTCCCTTGGTTGTTCGAACGTGTGTGTTGCATCCTGTGTACTGCAGCCTGCTGGAGGAGAGGAAATATTCAGCTAAGGAGAACACCACCAGGCACCTAATCTCCCAGCCTAATGCGAGAGTGAGGTGTGGTTCACCAAAGAGTAACAGAGATACAGATGAGCTGCCTGCATCACTGCCACCCTCTGTGCTGGCAATGGCAGACCAGGCTAATGTCTTATCTGTGAGGAACTCATGTCCTGAAACCAAACAGGCATCTTGTCCAGAAAATCCTGCTTGGCATACATTTCATTTCATTTAATTTCATTTTATTTATTTTATTTTATTTTATTTTATTTTATTTTATTTTATTTTATTTTATTTTATTTTATTTTATTTTATTTTATTTTATTTTATTTTATTTT
This sequence comes from Indicator indicator, assembly GCF_027791375.1. Classification (NCBI taxonomy): domain Eukaryota; kingdom Metazoa; phylum Chordata; class Aves; order Piciformes; family Indicatoridae; genus Indicator; species Indicator indicator. Next base: position 10,310,852 of record NC_072021.1, read on the forward strand.
ATTTTATATTTTATTTTATTTTATTTTATTTTTCCCCCCTAAAAATGCTCTCAATATTTGTGGGAGATATTTGCATTATACTTTATACAAGCTCCTACTGTCTAGTCTGAATTTGGACACCCACCTGCAGAAGTATTTAGGTGCTTTGCTTGTTTGGTCACTTCAGTCCTCCTTCTCATATTGCTCTTTGCTTGGGTACCACCAGCATGAATGCACAACTGTGGCCAGGAGAAAGACATCATAAAGGAAAACACATTTCAGAAAAAAGGTTACAACTCCAGGACTGTTTGTGATAGATAAAGAAGAAAAAGTTAAACTAATGAGATAGGCTAACATTAGCTGCATTGAGATAGACTTTTCAAAGAAGCTGATTGAATTGAGTCATATAAAAGTGGCAGCAGCTTTAAAAAAAATTAAAAAATTAAATATGTTGTTTCCACAATCAGGTATTGCTTCACACTATCCATGCAGCTAATGTGAGAAGTCCTAACAGAAAGTCTGTTAACAGCATATTTGGATGTGTGAAACATGATATTAAAATAAACTACCATTTAGAGAGTTTTTGCTTTAATTCTCTTACAAAGTACAGAAATTGGCCATGAGATTTTTTTTTAAATTAAGCAGAGAAACTCCTCAAAACCTCCCTGCATTTTAGATTTTGTGCTGCCAAACTGAGTGAGAATCTCCATATTCATTCACAAACCTTAATGTAATTTGTAGTGCAAGTGAGAAACTCCACATGAAAATCCCTTGCATTAAAATCCTTATTAAATTAGCTATTAATTTAATGCAGCAAATTAAAAGCCACTATAAGCAGGTAGAAAACCCCAATGGCACTGCATCTGTGTACACAACTCAGCCTAATACACTGAAATCCTGGAGTTACCAGCAGCAATTTTTGAAACTTAGGAGCAACTGCAGCCAATTGTCTGACACCAGAAAAAGATAGACACTGGAGTGAAAGGGCTTTTGGGGTATAATGGCAGCAAGGAGACTAATAAAGTGATTGCAAATGGTCTGTTTAGTGAGGTGGGCAAAAGTAGGGATGGAGGGAAAGTATGAGAAGCACGCCTTGCTCTGACTTCTTTTTCTTTTTCTTTTTTGTTTTTCCCGTGATTGAGAAAGACATAAACACAGCTATCAAAATGAGTGGAGACATTTCATTAAGGTAATTTAACAGAAAGCTCAAATTACAGCCTTAACCATTTGTCATTAAATTATGCCAAATATGATCAAATACATCATATTTGATCTCGGGATTTTATTTCAGGCGAGGGCAGCATGAGTATGAATTTAAACTCACATCTTCTGCCAACGTGCTCTGTCAGTGAGCTTATTTCCCTTCCAAGGGAAAAACGGCCCTCTGTAGGACACCTTCTTGGGAATGAAATTTAAAAAAAGAAGTGGCACAGGAGCATTGCATTCCAAATCTTGCTTATTTTGTTTACATGCACACAGTAGTTCTGCGAGAGGGCAAACTGTGATCTGTGGGAGCAAAGGTCTCTTCCAGGTTTACCTGTTAGCATGAGCACAAGATATCTTAAGATCCAAGACTGCCAAAGTATCCTCCAGTGATTTTGATGCCTTCCTTGCAAATACTGTCAAGGACTGGATTCTGAATTGCAAAGTGTAACAATAACACAGAATATTTACTTGTATTCCTAGAAGAAAATGCCACTCAATGATAGTAGTGGTAGGCATCTTTGTGCAGCGTTTAAGTCTCCATCATTCCTGGAAATGTTTTCAGCAGTATATTAAAGAAAAATGAATGAAAGAAGGATATAAATGCCCTGTGCAGAGTTTTTGCATTTTTTTTTCTAGTTTACTTTTCAGATACGTTGTAGGAGGGAGAAAAAAAAAGGCAGCAAGGAAATATTTGGTTTGGGGCATGCAAAATGTTGCAGTGTATTGGAAGGAAGGATGTGGTTAAAACAAATGCCTAGAAGGCAGCAGATAACAGTTCTGTTCCTAGATCTGGCACAAATCCTCTTTTTGACCTTGCACCAAAGCATTTCCTTGCTTTGGGACTAGTTTCTCTGTAAAAGGGGAATGATAACAGTACTCTAAGTACTCTTCCTGACAGAGGAACTGGAAAGTTTTTATTTATACTTATTACCTGTGAGAGATTAAAACCGGATCAGTTTTGTCTTGCACATTTAAGTCTTTCCCCAAAGAAAACACTTAATTTATAATATTCGGTTTATATAACAATATTTAAAACAAAACCAAACCCCCAACACATCATTTGCACAGATTTGCTCAGTCTTAAAATAATTAGCTAATTCTGTTGCTTGAAACTTTTATTTTCTCTTCTTAGTCAACCCCCTGAAAAAAAAAGAAAGTAAAAAAAGAGTAATAATTCTTCTCATTTGTATATGACCAAAAAGTTTAATTTCTTATAGAAGAGTTTTATTTTGGTACTGTGATCCTGACGAGCTGTTAGAGAGAATTAGAGGAAAACAAAGATGCTTTTTGCACCTTCTAAAATAACTTAGAGGAATGCTTTGATTTTTTTACAAATAAGCACACATAAAAAGTGGCATTTCCCTATTTCTCTTCCAATGAGTTCTGGAGCTGAGAAATCCCCCAGGCAAGACTTTCAACTTGCTTCCTTCCATTGTGGAGTAGAGAAGCATTGCTGAGGCCTGCAGAGCCTTCCAGCTTGTTTGAAGAAGGAAAAGACTATTATCTGGTATGATTCAGCACCCATCAGACAAACTATCTCACCTATTTCTGACTTTTCAGAATGCTTCTTTAGACCCTGTCCTTGACACCAGGTCCCAAACAGATCAGCCAGGCTTAGGAGTCTGTCCCAGCAAAGCTCACCCTTAACTGAAGTAATGTTTACACATAATATGTGTTTAAATGATGCAATACTTGTCGTGAAAACAATAGACATATTCAATCACTATGTCCCAGAACAAATGGGAGAAATATTCCAGAGCTCCTATCAGAGCTTAATAGGTATAATTTTGCTAGCGATATGGTAATACACAGCAGCTTTCCCCGGACGGCTGCGTAAAACAAAGAAGTGGTTGTCAGCCTTTCAGAATCAGATGTTAATGATATTTCATGTCTTTGTTGAGTCTGTGGAAAGCAGCTACTGCACCTAAAAGGGAAATGACTTCCATACCAACCTCCCCCAGCCAAAGTCGTTCAGATTGGGAAAACTGGACGAGGTCCATATTTATGCTGGGAAAGAGGTGTAAAAGAAGATTTCAAGACAGTATTGACTGAGCTGCCTCCCAGTCTTTTTACCAGAAGTTATATCTTATCATTGTGATGAAAGTTTTCAGTTCACTGTATTAAGATCTCTCTCTCTCTCTTTTTTTTTTTTTTTTAGTTTCTTTTCTCTCTTCTTTATTTTTTTTCAAACATATATGAGGAAAGAATGTAATGTAAGCAAAACTCCGATGTGTTCCTGGCAACTGAGGAGTGTTTTCTACATCTAGGATATTTTTGGAAGCATTTGAATCTAAATGTAATACATCTTCCAAATCAGGAAGAAGCCTTTTTATTAGACTGATGCCTGCACACAGCGGCGAGTGGGTTGTCTGCTCCAGCGTTGCAGCAAGCAGGGACTGGTGCTGTGTCAGAGCTCGTCTGGAAGATTGGAGCCAGTCAAAAGGAAGGTTTCTGTGGCTTTATTGCTGCAGCTTCGTTTTGCTGCACTACTGTATGTCTTCACTTCTGCAAACTTCCTTTCGTTTGTTTTAAGAAGAGGTCTTAATTCCAATGCAAAATCCATCCAGAAAGGAGGGCCCCTCAGCACTGTATTCCAGCTGGTGAGGATTAGCTCAGCCCTTTTACCGGATACGTATCATTTTAATCTTAAGCCTTTAGACACTGTACAACATACTATTAAGTCTGTTACCAAATAAAACACTAAAAGGCTGATTCACTAAGGGTTACACACCCTTTGCAGGGAAAAAAAAAATAACATTTACAAAGGGATAACTGCCAAAAATCACTTAAATTTCATGTCTTTCCTATTTACTAAATCCCACATCCACCATGTGTACAGTGACTTCCTTCAGACATGCTCTTGGGAGAAATGCAAGTCAAAATAAAGGGGAAGTTGCCCCCCTCAATCATGTCTCTAGCTCTAAAGGGTGATTTATATTGGTTCACATCAGAAAATGTGAAAAATGAAAGTTATGTTGTTCAGGAATAAAATGAAACCTACCAGCAATTGTGAATCATGTATTTGACTTCTATGATAAGGAGTAATACATTTCCTATAGGAGTTAGTGATTAGGGTATGAAACCAGGACATTAGCAGACCAAGGGTGTCATGCACTAATGACCTTGCTTGCACAAGGTCCTTTGACTGCAGTTCCTAACTTGGGTGCTTCAACTGAAGCAGTATTGCAGTGCTTGATTATTTGGGAAAAGGTGAGTGCCAGAATCACTGGACCTTGAACCACTCACTAGGTTGTTAATAGCAAATGGAGATGACTGGTTTCCCTCCCTGTAGAGCTTCTTAAATGATGTCTTATCTGCCTGTCAAGAGTGAGACAAAAAGCCTCTGATATTTATAACGTGCTTTGGATGAAGGGAGTGATCTAAATGCAAACTGTGACAGCCAGTGTTTATTGGCTAGTCTGCTGCTCTGACACAGGCTGAGAAGTATCCTGCCACATTATTTAAGCTAGTCACTTGAAGTTAATCATTACAGCTTGTTGCTCTAAATTAATGTCTATGTATATGGGACCATCTTAGGGCATGAAGATCAACTCAGGAGGTCGTTAGGTATGGGTCTAGCAACAGCACTGTGAATGAAACTGCATTGATAGTCTTGTGTCTTACTGTTTCAGTAATACAAATGGTTTAAGTTTTCTTCCAGGCAATTGGGATGTTGTTGTTTTCAGTAAGAAATAACTCATCTGTTTTGGAAACATTGTTCAATGTATAATGGAATATTCCACTAGCACTGACACTCAGAGCTGTGCCATGTTAGCCAGCCAGCCCGAGGAGCTTGATTAGCTTGGGTGACTGCAAATAGGGTGCAGGCATCTCACTGATGCTGGGTTTGATGACCCCCAGCTGCTATTTTACACAGTCCCAGATGTATGGAAAGAAACTATTCCTTGACATGTTGATTAGGAAAATTAAAAAACTGAATGTATGCTAGAACTGTGTTTTTTTGTTAGAGGATAAACCAGTACAGAATAATAATATACAGAATTTACAAAGTCTTTTTGCATTCAAGATATTTGAGTAAGATGAATGGCAAAATCACCATATTCATTAAGCCCTGGGATAAAGTACTATTAATCCTGTTGCACAGATAGAGAAGTTGAACTAGAGGCAAAGATTTTTGTCTGGGAACTGAGGTAAAGATTTTTGTCTGGGAACTGAGGTAAAGATTTTTGTCTGGGAATTGAGGTAAAGATTTTTTTGTCTCAACCAGTAGTAGAATGCAAAGTTTTTATTTAGTAGCCCTATGCTCAGACCATGCAATTCTCCCTAGCTCAATTTTATTGCAGGGGTCTTGGTGTCTTCATTAAATGCCTAGTCTGAGGGATCATGTGCTTTTTGTTAAAATGTCAGTATTCATATATTAAAGAAAAATATTCTGAGGCTATATATTGTGGGAAAAATCTGGAAATAAAAAGTATCAGTCATATGTAGCCTGAAGGCTCCAAGGACCAGTAGACAATGCAAAAAAAAATCAAAGCCAAAATGTGCTTGTTTATGTAACAGTTAGGATTTTAAAGAGAATTTTGTGATTTTAGGGGATTCAGTTCATGATTTTGCAGGCCTTGGCAATGTTGTTAGCCTACAGTAAAGAGTTTGCATCTGATGGCCAAGTTCCCCTGTCACTTCACATACAGTTTGTTTATTTTAGAGGATCATCAGATACAACTTCTCTTACATGCTAACAGCATTGCCAAATTCAAGGATCCAGAAATCATGGGCTAGTTTATTCTGTCTGGCAAAGTGATTAGTGAGAGAAAATGCAACAACAGCAACAACCACCCAACAAATCTCTGAATATTTATTCTGTTGTCTCCTCTCTATGAGGTCTTCAACAACGTTGTAGTTCAATACCACCACTAGAACTACCCTGTTCAAGGTCGAAAGAGATCTCTGAAGTGTCATGGCAACAATATAAGCCTTGGTCTATAGTATCTATAAGCTGGTTTAAGGGCGGATACAGTGTGAGGCAATTACTCACACTGAGGTGGTCTGAATAATCTTTGTTACCACCGAAATAGGAAGAGCAGCACCTGGGAAACTCCGTCGATGTGTGACGACATTTATTGAAACACCATTAGGGGGAGCTCTGTAATAGACTTAATGCCAGCGGTTTACAGCTTCCTCACCTTTAAAACCACCACCTTCACTTTTTCCTTGGTAGCGGTAAATAAACGGTGTTTAATAGGTTGGCTTTTATGGTACTTCCACCAGCTTCTTCATCACCACCACTGGGAGTGGCAGACACTATGGTGGAGAAGTAGCCAAAAAGAGCACTGCAGAACTGCATGGTCACTGCCAGACTTAATAGGGTGTTTTAAGTGGATTCTTGGATAGAAGGTGCTCTTGATTAGCTCTGTGATTGTGCTGAGGTTTTTTTGATTGCCCTGCTAAATTGTAGAGACTTGGTGTAAATGTTTGTGGCCCTTAAACGAGGTAACATCTTGAACATTTTTTTTTCTTTTTCTTTTTTTTTTCCCCCTTCCCAGTAAAATCTGTTGCCATAGGAGTCCTGCTGTAAATTTCTCAGGGAGTCATCCATTCAGCTGATAGCTCCTCTGTTATGAAATGTCTTCTCTTGAGTCCTATTATGCAATAGGGTTGGGGCTCTATCCCTGGAGATATTCAAGGCAAGGCTCCATAGGACTCTAGGCAACCTGATCTAGTTGAGGATGTCCCTGCTTACTGCAGGAGGGCCTGGACTAGATGGCTTTTGGAGGTCCCTTCCAATGCAGACCATTCTATAATTCTATGAAATAAGATGCAACGACAGAAAACATGATAGAGGGATAGGATGATCTCCATTTCATCTAGGTGGAGGAATAAATCCCACATAGCTAGGCAAGATACTGAGATGAATCAGTATTTTATTTGAGTAGTTCAGAGACACAGAAAATGTTCAGTTTTTCCAAAGGATAACCAAAGAATAATCAGTTAAACAAAAGAAAACATTACCCCAAAAGTTTAAAAAACAGTTTGGCACAGTAGAGCCAAATCCATTGCTAAGATTAACTCTGTTTGAGCTAAAAAGTGCTTTCAGTTTTTAATTTGCTGTATTGTTCCTCTGAATCTGAATATGGAAGAGCCTAGGAATTAAACTCTTCATACATTTTTTTATGCAGACTTGAGGCACTTCTTAAGTACTTAGAAAAATTTACCAAAAACTCCTTCCATTGCTCAAAATAAGATAGGAGTGAACTCCAGTGGATTAATTCCCAGAGAAATAGATGCAAGTCATTGCTGTACTATTGCCAGCTTCTGTAAAGCTGCCTGGCAAAAAGTGCTAAAACAGCTCATGTAGCATTGCTCTGGTCCTTTGTACAACAACGTTCCCATTTAAAATAGTTTGCTTTATTCTCCTTTGTACCAGAAAAAACACAGAGGGACTAGGGATACAACAGTGCAAATATCACCAGAACACCTTCTGAAAAGCTCATTCTTGTAGTGAGGCTTCTAAGGGTTTGGATAGTCTTCACTCTTGATGTCAAGGGCCAGAATAAGAAACAGGCTTCCATGAAAGCCTGCAAGAAGGTAGTTGCCAGAAACTTCATTTTCTGTAATTTCCAAAACATACAAAACAGCATAAATTGTTCTATCTGGTCTTCTTGCTGGCATATGAATTTGATATCAGTGTATGTTTCATTTTGTTAATGTCTTTTCTGCTTTTTCTCTGGGCCATTACTACCTTCAGCACATTATTTGCAAAGCTGGATCATGAGCTGCTTGGGACAGGGAACCTGTCTTTATTTGTGTTTTAGTTGCTAAGAGTCCATGGATGCCACACAAAAGCAGTGATGAGTATTACAAGGGTACCAAAGTAGTTTGGTTTTTTTTTGTATCGTGAAGGGAATGACTTTTGCCTGCTTCTAATAAAGCTTCAACTATTTGTGACAGAATTAAATATGTTGTATCCCACCTAAAGCAGAGCTGTAGCAGGAAGCACCTCCAGCCTAGCAGAAGTCCTGCTTATCTCTCTCTTGAACTTTCTCTTTGATCCATGCAGACAACAGTCTACAATAAAACTGTTGCAAAACTGTGAAATGGCAATAAACTCACCCAAACTGCCAGAGTAGACAGACCTTTATTCCAGTCAGACCAGGACTGTCTGCAGCCTCCAGGCCAAGGCCAGCTGAATTGAACGATGAAGGAATTGGATACTGACTGCAGCTCTGAAGCATGCAGTTAGGTTCTTACATTAAAGGTTCTGAAAGCAGTCACTTATTGGCACTTGGAGCTGCTGTATTTCAAGGCTGCACCGCAAACCAATGACTTCATTTCTTCTGGACTAGAAGAAATTATCAGATTATCAAAATGAAGAGGTTCCTTTCTCCCCACCCCCACCCCCCCACCCCCCCACCCCCAACGTGTTTGCTAACACAGAAATCCTCAAGACTAGAATGCCTGAAATATTTGTCAAGTTACTTGTAAGATTACAAGTATGGGGCCTGGAAGTCCAAGAGGACCTTGCTTAAAAGCATAGTAGAAAGCAGTAGTTGGAGATGGAGGAGTGGATCAATTTGACCAGTAAAGTTTCAGTATGGAACTCTTTTGTTTTGTGCAATGCACATAAACCTAGAGACTCAACTTCCAGCCTGTTATGCATACTGTAGCGAGCTCAAGATCTTACTTGCCTACTTTACTTTGAGGTTGCAATAGGCATTGGGATAGACCAGAAGATTTTCTTGAGATCAAAAGTATATCGGACCTGAAACTGAGCCATTCAGAATTCTTCCTGAAAGGCATGAAATGTGGCTGAGGATCTGGAGGAAAACCATGGGAGCTTAACTTGAAGGCTTTTTTGGAATGGTCTTGAAGTCTGTTCCTCACCACAACTAAAGTAATGAGAAAAGAGAGTGAAATAGATTAAGGCAGTGAACAGTTTTCCATCCCTACTGTTGGAACCATGAACCATCAGAGAGGAAAGACAGAAGGAGTGGTGAAGAGAGAGAACTGATGCAGTGTGAAAGAGTGTGCCTCAGGACACACTGCCTGTGTATGGTACTGACCACTGAGGAGAAGCATGCCAAAAAGTACTCAACAGGCTTTAAACTGCTGACCCAAAAGCTACAAGACAGAAGAGAAAGATATGACAGCAAAAACTTTAGGGGCTGTGGTGAATAGGTGAAAGTGAACTAAAAATAAGTTAGGATGTTCAGTAAGAGAGAGATGTACAGAATAACCTCTTGAGATCTCCACCACCGATTGCTGTCAGTAAGGAATTTGAGGCCAGTAGAACTGCAAGGGAATTTTGCAAGGTGCATGATATTCCTGCCAAAGCTAGCCCCCCACAACTCTGACTCTATGAAGCATCTACTTTGAGTCTTGCAAGGCAGACTTGATGATCTGTGGAAACTGTCTGTCACAAATATATTTGCAAAATTCAGTAGCTATGAATTATAACAAACAAAGCAGAATAACTTTCATGTCTTCTGCTTCTATCCAAAATACACTTGAGGTTTTTGAATATCTTTTTCTATCCCAATTCCAGATTCTTTTAGAAAGGCCTAGGAACTGCTTGATTATTATTGATTGACAAATAATGACTAAATGATCTGTAAATTTAACAGAAATCCCTGTTCTTTCAAACTTTTCTTGTTGCTGTCTGTTGCAAATAGAAAGTCCTGAATCCATGTTGATTTGTCTCCAACTATGAGAGAGAAATAGAACATTTTGAAGTTAAAATAATAAAAAAAAAAAAATAGCTCATGCCACATATGTTTGCCACAAACATAACCTCTGCAAACAGGATTCCAGAAGAAGACATAAGACAGATTCATGTTAGATTTTTTTTTCTAGCTGCTGCTACAGTGTAAGTTGCAGCTGATGAAAGAAGACAAAAAAGAGAAGGCTGCAAAATCAGACAATTATTATGGCAAACTGTCTTTGAGGAATGAGAAGCAAGTCCTGCACAAGTGTGATCAAGATTGTTCAACAACTGAGGTATTAACTTTAAGGGGAAAAAAAATTACTTCATCAGAATTCCTGCAGAACCCTTGAGTGGAAACTATAATTGCTGTGCTATCAGCACAACTCACTGTTCCCAGGGAGATTTCCACTCCACAAAATGGGCTGCAAAGGTCCTTACTTTGCATGCCCATGTACTATGTGCAACAAATCTGGATTTTTTGTTCCAAAAAATATAGCAACCTTTGAGACAGTTATGGGACCAGTTCCACAAAACTCTTTTAGAGGAGTTTTTCTGATGCAGGTTTTGAAATTATGGTTGGTGTTTCTGTGAACATAAGTAATTTAATTCAATGAAAGCAGTGGCTAAACATCTTTAGTTTTGTGGAATGAGACATGAGGTTTTTGTGGAATTCCTAGTTAGTCTAAATCTCACGTTCTATACAGTATGCAAATGGGTTTCTTTTGCTTATGATTTGCAAATGGTATAAATGTTATGTGTAGACATGCTTAAAAATTCTCCAGTACTAACATTTCTTCTAGATAGTGAAAAATCCCAAACAATTCCAGCCACATTTGTCTTAGGAAATGTTGGTTTAAAATCCACTGTTTTGTACAGACAGTGGAAAACCTGTTTCTAGGAACATTTCTGCAGAGCTAAATTCATGAATTTCACTAACTGATAACTCAAAGGTTTGAATGAATTTCAGGTGTTTTGGAAAAAAAGAAAAAGTCTGTGAAAAAGTCTGTGGATCAATATCAGTGAGAATCTACTGGTGGATTTTTGAATAACATTTGCTGTTAACTTTTAACAACTATCCTACCAAATTACAAAGAATTAGAGTTTTCAGAAAATATTAGTCAAGTTCTGAACAACTTCTTCTAGCGATAAATCCAATGAGGAAACCTACTCATTTTATTTACCTAATTGGAACTGTAGTAATTCCTTATGCTTCCACAGGACAACTTCTAGTTTGTAAAAATCACACTGTTCACTGGTGCCTTTTAAAGACAGTTGGAATGTAGGGCCACGAGGATGATCAGAGGGCTGGAGAACCTCTCCTATGGAGACAGACTGAGAGAGTTGGGGCTGTTCAGTCTGGAGAAGAGAAGGCTCCGAGGAGACCTTCTTGTAGCCTTCCAGTATCTGAAGGATGCCTACAAGAAAGCTGGGGAGGGACTTTTTAGGATATCAGGTAGTGATAGGACTAGGGGGGATGGAGCAACACTAGAAGTGGGTAGATTCAGATTGGATGTTCGGAAAAAGTATTTCACCATGAGGGTGGTGAGACACTGGAGCAGTTTGCCCAGGGAGGTGGTGGAAGCCTCATCCCTGGGTGTTTTTAAGACCAGGCTGGATGTGGCTCTGAGCAAGCTGATCTAGTGTGAGGTGTCCCTGGCCATGGCAGGGGGGTTGGAACTAGGTGATCCTTGAGGTCCCTTCCCACTCTGACAATTCTGTGAAATAAATGTAACGAAAATTGTCAGCAGCCTTCTGTTACTTCAGTAAAAATCTAAGTTCTTTGACCAAGCCACCATTGTCATCCATTTTTAACTTAAATTGTGGGCTGGGAAGAATATGTTTTCCATGACAGTATTAGATCCATGCTACAGTACTTATTGCTTTTCCAAGATAATGTAAAAGCATTTCACAAAATGGACTTTCAAAGTTTTGTCTTCACTATTCCTTGTAGCCTGTATGCTTTCCCATTCCCCTGCACCCTTAGTAGGGGTAAATAAACCAAGAAATCTTTGAATGTCAGCAAAGATTTAGACAAGGCAGCTGTTGTATTCCAATTTTTTTGCAGACATAGGCAGTGGGATCCTGACTTCACGAATATTTTGACGTGTGACCTCTATGTGGCTGTTCTCTGTCTTTTAAAGATTTAAGAGAGAATTCTGAACAATTATATATGGCTTTTTGCTTCATCATCATCATCAGAAGGTTTTGATGTGTTATCAGTTGAATTTGTATGGGATTTGCTGGGAACTGAGAGAAAGAGCTATTCACCCTGCCAAAAGGCACAAGGTCAGATGGCTCTCAGGTATGCCAGGCGTGGCTGGCCTGAAGTAACTTTCCTTCGTTCTTGGACTTTTGAAGGCATGCTTCTAACTCCTAGTAAAAATAAAAAGCTCCAGGGCCATGCAGTACCCCACTCACTTGCACTTTCACAGGAAAATACTCTGTTGAACAAAACAGTTTCATTAAAATGCACTAGAATAAAATTTCTTGCTAATAAAAAAGTCTGAACCTGATAGGGGTATTGATAAGGCAGACTGCTAGAAACCATATCTGGAGTGATTTTGACATTGCTTTAATTTCCTGTCCTGGGCTGAGCAGTCTCTTCCTTTCCTTTCTCTTCTTCTTTTGTCCCATATATCTCACATACATAGATTTTACATCAGCATAATTGGTTTTGGTGGCCTAAGCCCCCTGGTGTCTGTAAATTTTGTTCAAAATTTATGAGGTTGCAACTAAGATTAGAAACTGTATTTGAGAATAGCATATATCATGCAGAGATATGAATGGATTCATTTCTCAAGGAAATTAGATGGGTGAATTAAAAATATTTTCTTCTGCTGCTGCAGTACTAAAGCAAGGGGGTTGGTATGCTCATTCAAAATGATGGCCTCTGAATCAAATCTTTAATATATTTTTCAATGCATGATAATTTTATCTGTCATCACTATCAAATAGCTTTAATGTTATTCACTTAACATCATTCAAGAAACAACTTAACTAACGTCTCTGACAGAGAATTCATCTTCTGTTATTTCTCCAGCTGTATTTTCCTTCTTACAATCCCCCAAATGACTCTAGTGCTGACTCCTCCTACTAAATTACAATATCCAAACAGTTTAAACTAGCATGTCATGAGACTGGAGTCATTTTGTGTTTGACCTAATTATTAAAATTACTTTCTGAGAACTAATGGCATAATTACTCTTATAATTAGTAAAATAAAGAACCTGTAACTGCTCAGACTGGGAGCAGCTGATATGATCAAGCTTTAAATTGAAAAAAAACCCAAAATTTTCATGCCCGTCGTCTGTAGCTCTGTACATTTCAAAGGGAAGGCTGATACATGCCTGCAATGACTATGTTTAAACAATTATATCTTGTCTCCACCTTAGCATTTGATTCATTACTCACTGATGAACCTTCGTCCTTACTTGCCTATTACTGGGAAAACATACAGCAGTGTCTACTACAGATACCAAAACATACTTGCCCCGACACTGGTGATACTGCCTTGTGATAGAACAGATATGGCAGGCTAGGTAAAACTGAAATAGAGGGCTCCATTTGGAGGGTGACCTTTGCCAGGCAGGGCTCCAGGCAGGCAACCTGGGGCTGCCACCTACAAAGCTCAGCAGAGCCCTTGGGCATCCACATCACACATTGCTTCCCAGCAGTCCAAATTGCTGTCACCAGCATGCTCCATGGCTGTGCTGGGAGCAGAGGTGGTAAAGCTGGGACTGGGAGGTTTGGGAATCTTTGCTGACTACCTTTTTTATCTCATCCTTTTGTCGCTGCGGGGGGGTGGGGGGGGTGGGGGGTGGGGTGAATTTCAGCTCACACTGACACACTCCTCTTGCTTTCTATGTCATTAGAGGGAGAACACTGCCCTTCTTGCTGATACCCACTGGGACCTCTGGCCCGACTCTGGGATACATGGTTTGGAATATGACCTATGTGCATATTATGTCATTTTATACAATCTCCTCCTGAGAAAATATGTGCCTAGTGTAATTTTTTGGCTGGTTGACTCTGGATGACATAGGTATGTTTGTCTCAGATTAGATAGACCTGCTGGGGAAAGGCACATTTCCATTTTATTTACTATGTATTACACCTGTTCCAGAAGACCTTTGATGCTTCTTTCTAATATAATGCAACATACAGACTTTTTTGTTGGAACCCTTTTCTGCCTGGACTGCATTACTGATCTACTAATTTTGTTAAGCAACCAGTCAGTGTACATCTCTGGTTTTATAGCAGTATCTCTCATTGTGATGCTAAAATTCCTGAGAGCTTCAAGTGGAGAGCTTTGTGTTTTTCAGGAATTTTCTCTTAATTTGCAGACCTGGAATTCTAGAAATTGTATTTCAAACATTCAGGTATATTTCATCAGAAAGAACACTAGGGTTCAATTTGAGTAAACAGATTATTTGCTCATAAACATTTTACTGAGTTAACATTTTTTGCTCAGTATTTACTTATCATGAAAGCCACATGCATCTTTGTTTTTGATACATGTGACCAGGCAAATAGGTAATGAATGGCACAGAATTATGCTGTGTCCTATAGAAGAATCCTGCACATCTTGATTTGTGCATGTATTACTCAGGGGTCAGCAACAGAGGTTGTGACACCATGCAAACAGTGTGTAAATTCCTGTGGGACAACTGTGTAGCTTACCATGGGACAGGAAGGCAAGCTGATTTAGGATGCCTTGGGACCAAGGTCGTTTACAAACAGCAGGTGCTTGTGTTCAGTGAACATCTATGAAGCTGGCCTGCCAAAGAGCTGAAGGAGGAAGACTTATGGAGATAAGACAGCCCTGTTTTGGCTAAGCAAGGTTCAAACACTATAAACACCCAAATTCAAAATGCATTTTGAAGGCCAGGGTGCTTGAGTGAAGACCTTTGCTTAATTAACTGCAATTTTAGGATTAAAGTTAACACCCCTCAGAATGTTAGTAAGCCAAACTGAGTACATGTTAACCACATATGGCTAGATTACTCAACTCTCCTCCCAAATCATGCCAAATGTCACTTAGAGGGCTGAAATAAATACTAAATTTCTACACACTCTGAAATTTGTATTTTTTTTAAAGCAACATGAAATAGAGACCATACCTGGAAAGATGACCCTTTTCATACCTGCTGTTGTGCTTAACACGTTGGGCACAGTTCTTTTGCTGCATAAAGCTACATTAAAATCCTACATAAATCCATAATCATACAATAGTGAAATTTTAATTCATGTTGTCATGTAATGTTAAAACTGAACATTGTTACTAGGTGTTGGATTGTAACTCATTAGTGGATCCAAGGAGAATATTCTTGGGACTTCAGTACAGCATTAGCTTATCAGAGAGGTAAAGAGCTGTTTTCACGGAAAAGGTGACCCTTAAAGCCAGGCATGGAAGTAAAAGTTAATTAGCAAAATAAAATAAAAACCTAGTGCTTTCTAATTTTTAAAACAAAACCCAGGTAGCCTTTTAAAGAGGCCATCAAAGCTATAGGTACTCCATTTTAAACTGTCGTTGAACTTTAGACTTTTAATTAAGATCAATCTTGATGATTGCAGTAATAAAGAAAAAGGAAGACAAACAGCACTTAAATAGCAGTGCTTCCGACTTCCAGCTGGAGAAATAAATACATAGAAACAGCAGACTGAAACTGTGGATACTGCAGATGTTCTGATGCCAGACAATGCTATTCCTTCAACAACTTGCTGTGATGGTTTGAAACTGTTTTTTTTAAATTTTTCTTCACAAAGTTGAAGCAGAGAAAGCTAAAGAATGTAAATAAGTCACTACTGGGTGTAAGGGAGCAAAATAATGATTGTTCTAAACACTTCCATTGGATAGATAGAAATGTTTAAGAACCACTACTCAAAACAAAGTTGGGGCAGTCGGAGTGTGAGTTTGTGGCTTGCTGGGCTGTCTGGCTGCTGCTGCGTCTTCTCTTCTGGCTGAAGATAACACACTGACCTTGGCAAGCTAAGTTAACAGCCTCCCTGCTTTTTAACTCTCTGCTTTCTGCCAGGGGGGTCTGGAGGGATTTCTTCTGGTGGGGAGGGGGGGGAGAAGTCCCTTGGGGAAGAGGCCCCTTTGGGGGAAGCAAAGGGATCTTGGTTGTGCTTTTCTGTTGATTGTATATATTTGTAAATGTTGTGAATAGTGTATATTTGTACATATCCATTGCATTTCATCAGAGCTTGTAGATTTGCTTGTAAATACAGCTCTCATTTGCTTCCAAACTGAGCTAGCCTGGTCATTGTCAGTGGTGGGGATTTCAACTCTCACACTGCTACAATACATACAGGCTATACATGTCCAGAAAGGTGTACCTGGACTCAGTAAGGTGCATTGGTATTTCTTCATAAAGGGCTTGTGAGTCTAAGCTTTAAACACGTTTTAAGCAATTGTTATACTAAAAGCATGGAGAAACCATGCTTTTGAGGTTCACCAGTAATAAGAAGGATTAAGTGAGGTTTAGTAACTAGGATAATAATGTTTGGTTTAGGTGGCTCTCTTATAGCATCTTCCCCTTGACAGCTGAACGCTTTCAGTGATTTAAAATGGGTCTCATGTTTCCTTTCCTTGCTATCCTCTTTCATCTTCAACAAAGAACTCCCTTGTTATTTCTGCTCCTGTTTCACTCTGCATTTGAGGGAGTGAAAATGCCATGTGCCTCAAGCCTGTCAGATAAGTTTATGTCATCAGAAGAAGTTTGACATTTTGGTCCCAAAGTGACTGCATCTCCAGTCATGTCTTTTAGGAAGCAGGCCCATTACCTGTGACCAGCTCCTGCACATCTGAAGCACTCAGGATTTTCCTTCTGTTCCTCTAAGACTGAATTTAGAACAGTTCTCCTGAGGAAATACAGGCACAGAAAGGGAGCTCCCCTGAGCCATCACAAGGAAGCCTCAACAATGCTTCTAGCTTCCCAAGCATGACCCTGTTAGTAAAGCGAGAGATATTATGACGTATGATGGCCAGCTACAGTAGCACTGCTTGCCTCCATGGAAGCCAAAGAGCTACACAGAGTTGCTGATACTAGCAAAGGATGGAATGGATAAACAATCTGGAGAGAAGAGCTGGAGAGGACTACTACAGTTCTTCTTCCATATCTTATTCATGAGAGATCCAGTGGTGGCTTCAGGTACACTGCACCTTTTTTCTACCTAGTGAAATCCATTGAGGAGTAATTTACATTTTAAATTTAGTAGCTTTGATCCTATTCAGGCTGCTGTTCAGAATTTCAGAGGTTGTCAAATAAGGTTTGTCGGTTGTAAAAATATTCTGTTTTGTAATCACTAGGGAAGAAATAATTCAATTCCAAAGGGAAAATTTATGGACTAGTAGGAGAGATCATTCAGTGTATGAGGTAAACAGCAGAGAATAAGTTAAAAATGGAAAAGTTTTCCCTAAATAAAAGAAAATGAAAAGCAGAGGACTTGGGCATAGTTGGGCACAGCTCTGCTTTCCCTATCCTGGCGGCATGAAGGACTGTAGGCAGTAAAGGTTAATGCTTCTGTTAGGTCCCCCTGCTCCTCCTTCTCACTCAAATCAGAACGATTTCTTGGATGCTATTTCTTCTTCTCCAGGAGGGTTGTCTGAAAGCCACACGAGGCAGAGATTTCATGGGAGCTTACTGGATACTTAATCTTCCATAGGGCTTGAACAAGTGAAAGCTTCCAGATATTGCAAGCCATGTGGGATAGGTTTAATATCTCCATGAATGGTTTCTGAGCATTCTTATCAAACACACCCTAGCAAAGCTCAGCAGCTACAGCAGCCAGAGTAGCAGAATAGCTATCATATGGGTGGGACTAGAAACAGAGCTTTTGACACTAACTTTTGCTTTATGATTTTTACTACAGTTTGGCATGGAGAAAAATGTGCTGAAGAAGGGAGTATATTTAATTACAGATATATTTAACCAACAACTAATATATATTTTTGCATAGACAGGACGCTTTCACCTCAATCTTTAAAATAAGCTAATTGTAAAATTTGCTTCAAGTACTTTAGAACCTGCTGACTAATGAGAGTTAAAAATACACCTTTCTCCCTCATGCAGATGGATTTTTGCATTAGATATCATGTATTTAAAATGTGCTTTTCCCTTAGCATCAGACAGGCTGCATAGATGGCTCTGATTGTGTATAGGTTTGCCAGGAGCTGAAGGTTTGGGAGGTTGAACTTTCCTCCCAATCCACATGGAAAGCAAATCCCATCTTCCCAATGGAAGGATAAGGCAGAAATTCCTTAAGTACAAACTCACAAATACCTTGTACAGAAATAATCCACAGAGATGGCTGTTTGGGTCTTGCTGCATTCTTAGCTAGTCAATCACAATAGCGCCAAAAATTTCTTGCCAGCTCCCACATGCTTCTCTGACACAGCTCCTTTCACATTCTTCCTCAGCTTCCTCTTATCTGCGATTAAAAAAAAAAAAAAGAAAGAAGAAAACTAAAAAAAAAAAACAAAACTCCTCTATATTTATTTAAATAACATTAAAGCAAGTATGGAAAATGTCAAGTCTGGACAGCAGCACAAGCAAGAATATTTCAGGCTGCGGGGAAGCCTCAGCAGTTCTCCAGTTTAGTTCCTAGCTCTCTTGTGGCATCCCTCCCAAACTCACTGAGATTTACTCATCCTTTTCTAGTTCCTCAGAAGTCCTCTGCCACAATAGCAATAGATCAGAGGTGTAATTAGATCTATATTTTATACATAGTTTTATAGACTTGTTTGTTCATTTTTAATTATTATTCCAAGTAGCAGCTCAATTATTCTTGACTACTTTCCATCTTGTGATCACCTTATGCTTGTTAGACTCTCTTGTTGTGAGCCTGGCAGAAAAAGACAACAGTTCAGATTTCTTCTGTTGGTTTGAGAGTAGATTACCTTTATTCAATTTCCTATGATGTCATAAAATATCCTTTGAAACCTGTGGTGTAAACCTGATTTAATCTGGCATGAGAGCTCTTGGGAACCACCTCTGATGTTCAGAGATCTTCCTCCTGCCCCTTGCAAATGCCAGTGGTCAGCTCTCAGGTATTTCTGTGCAGACTGACATGGCAGAGAAAGCTCATCCCAAGCATGGTGCCTCACATGGCTGGAACTGGTCCACTGAGGTGCATTCCAGGATGATGGAGTGCTTCTCTACAATGAAGATGAGGATAGAAAGGGTGGGCCCAGAAGATGTGATCATTACAGTCTCAAAGGCTTTAAGTGCCCCAAGATATGCATCAACGCTTGCTCTTGGAATGAATGACCCCTTCAGGGAATGATGTTGTAGAGGAGGGATATGAAGTGTGAGGGTCTGGGCTGGCCAAAATATGGGCTCATAATATAGATGCTTTTGCAACATTAGTATATGCCTGTTTTCTTGCCAGCTCGGCAGAGGGCCAGAATTTGGCCCTAAACATTTAATGAAATCACTGAGATTTATAATTAGAAAAAGCAGAAAAGAAAATAGGAAAGGGAGGAGGGAAAAGGAAGAGAGAAAATCGTACAAAAGGCATCTGATTAAACCAGTGGTAATTACTGATATTGTTTCTCTCCAAGCCAGGATCACACTTCAAAATAAAAAGTGGAAGATAATTTTGTTAATAATTTTAATCAGCTTCCTTTTCATGAAGGATCAGAGAAAACTAATAGACAGCTTTCCAAAAGACAGATGATTTGTAACACCATCAACTCAGTAACTGAAACAAGACACCTATTCTATCTCTCATTCGTCTGTAGTAACGGGTTCCTCCAGAGAGGAACAATAGACAGAGATTGAAAAGCCTTGATTTGACCTAAATGAAAGATATTCTTTGCTAGCAGATGCTTTATCATGTAGCCTATTTTTTCCTCTCTCTCCCCAATGGGCTTTACAACCATGTTGTCCTCTTGTTTTCAGTCTTTGTTTCCTTTCCTGATACCAGGTTGAAGCCTGACTGGCTTAAGCAGCCCAGGGTATTCTCTGAGAGGAATTTGCTCTTGTTTCCTTGGCAACAGGAGCCACAAAAAGCTCAGTAAGGCACATTTTTGAGCAAGTTTTTTTTGTTTTCCTTTTAGCTGTTCTCATCTAGGCATCAAGGAGAGAGGAGCTGGTTAGGTTCAGATTAATCAGGTAAACTGCATTGAAAGGACAGGGGCAACATTTGTCTGATTTCTGAATTTGGCAAACAATGCAAAGCTGCCACCACTGTTAACATCACCCCTGGTTGCCTCCCAAGTATCAATAATCTTCATACCTAACAAGATTTGAAAGAAGAATAATTACAATGCCAGCCACATAATTTCATTTAACTTTTACATAGGAACTAATGACTCCTATTTTTAAAGGCTACATGCCTCATATTAGTGGGCCTTTCAATATAACTGCTTCCTGCCACTGTTTTCTTTTATTGAGAGAAGTCATGTAATGCCCTTGCAGATGTGCTACCAGCTTGGCATAAACATGGTGCTCTAAATCATGTGTAGTACAATAAATCATATGCCTGCCATTATTTTAATGCTTTGCAAATCTTTGCATTTGTTTTTCTCTGGAGTTGGAGGAAACACAGTAGGAAGCAACGTTGTGAAATCCTGAAGAATTTCATTGTCAGTAGAGCTGCTTGAGAAACTCTCCTCCTCCTCCTCCTTTCTTTCTGTCATTCTGAAAGGAAATATTTTGTTTAAAATTTTGTTTAAAACAAACAAACAAACAAACAAAAATTCCCTGAAAACCTAAATGTTAATTTTTCTCATTGAAAGTCCCAAAGTGAAAAGATTTTTTTTTTCCCCTTTCACTTCATTTTTCAATGCAGGCACCTTGGGGGAAAAAATAATAATACAAAACAAGAGGTAAAAAGTGCTTTCCCCTCTCTATTCCTGCTGTTGCCACACCACTAATTTCTCCAGTTTCTGCTATAGCAAGGTTTGGCAATCAACATTATTCTAGTTATTGAATGCAGTGTGGAATATTAGCTGTTATTCTCCTCTTTCAGCCATATGTGAGTTTGTTTTTCAGGTTCCAAAAGATAATCCTTCTTTTTTGGGGGGAAATTTAAAACTTTCTGAAACGAGATCCTTCTGTGCAAACTTTCCGTCGCTGGTGTCAGCCAGAAGCAGTATTTTTTAGGTTTGTATTAAAAGCATGAGCAAAATTTGGTCCATCTTTCAAGCAGTTTACATGCATAACAAACATAAAATAATAAAACACCCCAACTTTTCCTTTAAATTCTCATTAGACCCGGTTTATGTGACACTAAGGCAAAACTTTGGCTTTATAGAATACAGTCTGTGCTTTTCCATCTCAGAGTGCAAGGAGTGGGAGACAAAATAAGTATCCTTTCTTGGCTCCTCCATGGAACCTGATTGTTTTCAGCTAGACTGAATTCTTCAGTGTTTTAGGAGAGTTACTAATATTATCTCATTATAAAACTGGGAACACTACTGGATCTGTTAACTGATTCATGCCTCATGGAGCATCCCACTAGTGAGCATAATTCCAAGGACATGTTACTTCCTGGCATCTTCTTTCCTGCTATAGATAAGGAGAAATGGGCTTCACAGTTGTTAGGAGAGACTGCACCACCAATTCAATGTGTGGCTAATACTAAGCAATCATTGTTATATAATTGTTATTTTGCTACCTATTTTTCTAATGATCAGTTATCCAAATGGAGGGGGAAAAAAACCCCAGGTCTATTTTGCAGTTGCTCAGTCATAACTTGATTATAATTCATTCAGCAGCAAGCATCACTTAGATCATACCCGAGTGCATACATACAGCAAATATTTTTATTGCATATCAGATCCCTGTCCTGGTAGCATTTGCTGGGCTTAAAAACTGAACTGCGTCAGGTTCAGAGCATGATATATCCTATTAAGGAGACTTGACTAAAAAGAATACTTCTCACTGACACAGAGGCTTAACAGATTAATGAATTAGTCTGTAATACCTTCTCCTTCTAAGGGCTGGTTCAAGTTTTGCTGCTGTTACTTTGATTAGCACTATCTCCTTTGGTGCTGAGCCAGGCAATTTTGTGTATTGATGATGCTAGCATTTCTTACTGCTCTGAAAGAAGCAGAGAAAAAAAAAAAAAAACAACAAAACAACCCTGCCCTATAAAGTCTGTATTGATCCAAAAGCAAAATTGTAAACATAGCCAAAAGAGCTGTATTCTGAAAGGAAAAAGGGTTTTTAATGGTGTGGAACAACTGATGTTGTATCCAGCCCATCTTTCTTCTTCTAAATATATAACATTGCTAGTATGTTGTTGAATATACTTTATATCAGTAATAGCCCTCTGAAACTCGTTTGTTTTGTGGCATTACTGATATTATAAACCATAGTGGTTTATGTTATTAACTGCCCTCTGTTTACCTCAGATTGTTAATCAGAGAGCTAGCCATTAAGTGCTGGCATCACACGATTTCTCTAGGAGTATTGCTAACATTTCTGCTGCAGTCAGGAGGCTTTTTCTGGCTTAGCTCAGCAAGGAGGAAGTCTGTAGCTGATCAAATGTGCTCTTGCATGCAAGTGTCACAGCAGCTGATGGAAATTAATACGAAAGGGAAAAAAATCTAATACAAAAAACATTATTTTAAACCCACTCTTCAAATCAATGCTGAATATTGGAAAGGAAAACAGGATTCTAGAGCACACAGCTCTTACACACTGACCTACACACAATTGCAAATGGCAAGCTGGAAGATAGAACATCCCATTCTGCCTCACTTGAATTGTCATCTTTAATTAAAGAAGTTCTGTGTCACGGATGACATTTCTCAAATAAATGTTTCTCAGAGTCTTGGGGAGAGGAGGGAAAGGAAGCCTGGGAGCAGTGCTTTTGGCTGTTTTCCCCATACAGATTTAAGTGGTCAGTGTTGCAGCATTTAGAAATTGGGCCAAGAAATTTAGGGCGGGCAAAAGAGATGGCACTCTATGTCGAAAGAGCAAGTGTATTGCAGTGCCAGTGCATGGCCCTGTGCTGTGTGGATCTGAGGGGTTTGGGCATTGCAGCCTCTCTGACTGGAAGGACACAAAATTCTCTGGCTTCCTGTGAAGAGAGAAAAAGTTTTGGTAAGACTGGGGTTTCTTTCCTGCCCTTTCCCTCTCCTCCTTTTATAGGAAGGGCCAGTAAAGCCTTCAATAAAAAGCTCAGAAAGAGGCCCATAGGGTACTGTGGATGAGGCTTTGTTTTCTCTGTTTTATTAATTTTATCTATTTTCACAGGGCTTTAGAACTCAAAAGATTTTGCTTCATAGCTGTATTGGTTTCCAACTATACTACATCGGTAGTTCAACACTTCTACTTCTTTATTTCTAGTTCATGTGTTCTGATCCACCACTCACCTGTTGTGGAGATAGCTATATTTAATGCCTGGCTTATCATAGTCTACTTCCCCTGCATTGCTTAATATAAACCTTCAGCTTGTCATCATATTTCCTATCTTCTGCCACCAGTATTTGAACGGTCTTTACGTCTCATCAGTTTCAAATCCATCAGCTAGAAATAGAAGGTGTTGACAACATTTTCATTTAGTCTCTCAAAGAATATTAAATCTTTTAGTAAACTGATTTGTTTCAAAAGCATGCTGTTGGAAAACAAGTTCTTATACATTTAGAACTCAGCTTTAATTTTCTTTCCACCATTTTTTTCCTGGTTAAGTCATTCTCTTGGTTAATGCAATCAGATAAAATTGGAAATAAAATAAACTACACTGGAGATAAAATCGCTGCTATAGATCTCATTTGCTCTCCAAAAGGATCATTCAGTCAATGCCAATATTTTTTTCAGTTTCTTGTTGATTTTAGAAAATCGCACCCACTAAAACCTTCTAAAACACTGTAGAAAATGATGTCTATTCACAATCCAAAATAACAACCATGAGTAGACTTCATATGTGCTAATCATGTTGTGAATCTTGAATATACTTCTGAAAAGCGTAGGGTGCTAAAATAGAGATACTTTGAAGTTAAGGACCTTATCAATACAATTTTCCTTTTTAAGTACCTGTTCTGCCAAGCTTGGGTCATGTCTGACATTTATCTGCTTCTACTCCAGCAGATTTCTGTTATGTTCATTCCTTTAATTTCCAGCTTATTTTTGTACCCATTTTCCACTGACCTGATTTCAGAAAATGCTTAAGCCCAAGCTTAGTCTCCTTAGTCAGTGTTCAGAAGTTAGATGTCTCTGCAAGTGCACTTTAAAGCAAAATTTTGCTAATGCGGTGTTTCTTTATCTTTGCTTTGATGTTTCTCTTTCTCATACTAAGCCTGAATCAGGCAGAAACAAGCAGAAAGCCTGAGCTTGTGAGACATCAGTTCCTATTTTCCTGATCTGAATAGTTTGGATGGATAATTTTCATAAACTTTGAATGTTTATCCAAAGTGAACTTTTAATCCATTTTAGTTTATTTTGTGTTCTTGTGTGTCATCTTCCTGATTTTGAGATTCTTTTTGACTTTCATAATAAAGTGTATTTGCCTGATGGAAACATTGGGAAATTTTAATTCTGTTTTCAATTAGAGATAAACAGAAATCAACCCTCTTGACCTCAACATTTCTAAATTTTGAGGAAACTTAGATCAGAGTCAGTGTCAGGACTTCTTTTTTTTGCAATCTCTGTAAATTCTGGATGAACTTTATTGTGTAAATCATAAAACCCCACTTTTCAAAGTGATAATTGACAGTGTGGTCCTTATGAGTAGAAGTAAGACAGACAAATTCAGAATAATAGGTGGAAAAGAGGGTTTTTGTATCATCTGCTAAAAATTTGCTGGTTTTAAACCTGTGGAATTTGATTATAACTGAAAATATTGCCTGTAAATTTTTCAGCTTGCTTCTTTTCTGAAGTGTTTCATGTGAAAGGAATGGAAGATAGATGATGTCCCTCAGACAAGGAGGTCATTGTGTAGCCCAAGCTCATTAACATGGTAAAAAGAGCTTTGAAATTGTTTCAAGAGCCCACAGGGCAAAAGTCCAAGGGCAAGGTAAAATCGAAACAGCAACAATAACAATTATTGATCTAAGCACGGATGGAGTCTGGAAATGAGCAGAAATCAGAAATGCTGCTGCAGGGACAAGAATGAAAACAGCAGGGGAACCTGCTGAGAATCTGTGCACAGGATGTAAAGATTCAATGGTTTGAGGATTGAAACAATGACATAAAGTCACAGATGATGGAACATAGCACCACACCGGAATGCTGGTTGCAGAAGAGAGCAGCTTGCATATAAGTCAAGGCAGAGCCAAAAAAAAACCCAAACAAAACAAAACAAACAAACAAAAATACCACCCAAAACACGATTAGGTGCTACTAAATACATCAAGGATAGTTATGGTTGTAGAATCGTGTGCTCGTTTAAACCTTTCCCAGTTATATTCTTCTTTGGGGTTTGTGCTTCTGTTTGTTCAACTTAGGCATTAGGAATTTTTTTTTAAGAATAAAATCCATGTGCTTGTTTTTCCTAAACCATGAACCTGATGACTCCTTCCTTCCTTCCTTCCTTCCTTCCTTCCTTCCTTCCTTCCTTCCTTCCTTCCTTCCTTCCTTCCTTCCTTCCTTCCTTCCTTCCTTCCTTCCTTCCTTCCTTCCTTCCTTCCTTCCTTCCTTCCTTCCTTCCTTCCTTCCTTCCTTCCTTCCTTCCTTCCTTCCTTCCTTCCTTCCTTCCTTCCTTCCTTCCTTCCTTCCTTCCTTCCTTCCTTCCTTCCTTCCTTCCTTCCTTCCTTCCTTCCTTCCTTCCTTCCTTCCTTCCTTCCTTCCTTCCTTCCTTCCTTCCTTCCTTCCTTCCTTCCTTCCTTCCTTCCTTCCTTCCTTCCTTCCTTCCTTCTTTCCTTCCTTCCTTCCTTCCTTCCTTCCTTCCTTCCTTCCTTCCTTCCTTCCTTCCTTCCTTCCTTCCTTCCTTCCTTCCTTCCTTCCTTCCTTCCTTCCTTCCTTCCTTCCTTCCTTCCTTCCTTCCTTCCTTCCTTCCTTCCTTCCTTTCTTCCTTCCTTCCTTCCTTCCTTCCTTTCTTCCTTCCTTCCTTCCTTCCTCCCTCCTTCCCTCCCTCTCTTCCTTCCTCCCTCCCTCCCTCCCTTCCTTTCTCTTTCTTTCTTTCTCTTTCTTTCTTTCTCTTTCTTTCTTTCTTTCTTTCTTTCTTTCTTTCTTTCTTTCTTTCTTTCTTTCTTTCTTTCTTTCTTTCTTTCTTTCTTTCTTTCTTTCTTTCTTTCTTTCTTTCTTTCTTTCTTTCTTTCTTTCTTTCTTTTCTTTCTCTTCCTTTTTTTTTTTTTTTTAATTGAGGAAAATTTCCACACATAGTTCCATCAACCCCATGAGATAAACAATTGAACTGTTTTGATTTGATCCAGTAGAGGGCAATGACACCTATACACAATAGCTATTTCAGTCCACCATGAATAAACACTTAAAGATACAGTCAGAATAATCACACCACCCTCCTTTTAACCTTTCAGACATCAGGTTAATTAGGCAGAGCTCCAGTTCATACACATATTATCCCAAGGGAACACGTTATTGTATATTTTTCCTTTTTGATGTACAGCTGCAGTATTAAGTTAGGCATGATTTACATATATGATGTGATAATTAGGCCTAGGAGCCAGGATGAACCCATATACTGTGGGTAACTGGTTTAGCTTGAATAAGATAAGCTTGAAGATATTACATGAATATCATCTTTATGATTGAAAACATGATAAATATTGCATATTACTGGAAATGTCACCCTTTGGCTGTGCTAGTGGCAGCCTCAAACATCTAATTCTCTCCAGTAATGGTTTATTCTATTTAGTTGTGTGTGTGTGTGCGTAATTATTATTTACCCTTCATTTAGCATAGTCTGTCTCCTAAGGAATTCACCATCTAAATTAGTCACCAAAAGGTGAGTAGTAGGTAAGAACTAGTTGAAGGAAGCCAGATAGAAAGGATTTGTCTCAGTAGGTCATAAACTGCATTTCAGAAACATCTCCTTTATTATTTCAAAAACATCCACCTGTATGCATTCAAATAGAGCCTCTTCTTATTCTCTTTGTTGATGTTGGCTAGGTGCATTCTCTACAGACTACTGTTAGTTATTATTTTTAAGACAATAAACAAGACATTTCCGTAATTCAAGGTACATTTTCTAATTAAAACCATTGGCCTCTATTACAGTTTCATTTTATCTTTCCTTGCAGTGTTAAATCCGAGACATATTACAAACTTATTAGAGTAGACCCTTTGTTTGGAAGCTATTTACAGAACAGTATCCTCTACCATGCCTTAAAGAGAGTAATTAGGGTGGTTTATGTACTTTATGTTGAAACTGTAATGAAGTTATGAGGAGATTTCATATAAGAAGCAAAGAGTTAATCCAAATTCTTAGAGATGTACCATTATGTATTGATTGTGTTGTTTACATGGTGATGTACATTGATTATTATTCAAGCTCTGTGTTAAGAAGCTTGTACTGCATTCCGGTACAATGACTGGACAAATAAGCTTAGGATGCCTCATTACTGAATGCACACTGTTGATGAGCATGCTTACCTCTCTACAGAAACAGTTAAAGGACAAGGTAACCAACCTGAAGAATTTGCAATCTACTATTAGATGCATGTGATGATCACTAGGGCAAGGGATTAGAGAGATAAGGCATAGGGGAAAGTTTAGAGAGGTTGTCGTCAAGAATCTGGTCATTTGATGACTCATTCTAATCATGTGCATGTATTGACACTTCTTAGTAAATAAAATATTATACCTGGGAGGGATCTCTGTGGTTTCAGTTGAAACAGGTTTTGATGAAGCATTTATAGAAAGTCAGATTCTGGAAGAACAGAATTGACAGACCAAGGTGGAGATGAAAGATATCTGAGGAGGTAGTAATTAATAGGATATCAAGACTGGCATCATTTGCAAGCAGAAAGGAAAATGGAATAGTAATATGAATGAAGACAAAATAAATAGTCCTTGAGTTCGCATTTCTAGAATTCCTTCTCAGGTTACCATTGGCACTAGGACAAACCTGCCTCCCACAGAGTTTGCATCTAAATCCTCATCTGAACATTGAGAAACAGCAGAGGAATATAGAGGTTACTTCAATGAAAAATTATTTGTCATACTTAATAAATAATCCCCTATTATTAGCTGTGTAATATCTTTAATGATATTAAAGTAACTTGGGACTTTGCTGGTGGTGGTGTTTTATTTTCCATGTGTTTCTACTATGAGTACATTGAGGTCACTTCTGATCGGTGTCTGGAAGGCTGAAGATGCCTGTGAAACCCAGTTTCTAGAGTAGTCTGCTTTTTTGGAAAGGGGTAATATATACTTTGGTGTTTAAAATAGAAATGAGTCAAGTAAATCATATGTTTGCTATTTACAGACACCTTTTTAAAGGTTTTTGTTTTTTTTTCCTTCTGTCCTGTCTAAAGTTGTATTAGAAAGAATTTCCACACCACTTCTGCAAATCTGACTGAAATCTGTAACATCTCATCTAAATTTATTGTGAGGTTTTAACTGTTTCAGAGAAATCCAGACATATTTTTAACAATGCAAACTGCTGTGACATGGGATGTAAAGTGCTTTAAGAAATCAACAGGTTATTTATGAATTCCAGTTGCCTTGAGTGTACCTATATGGCTCTTCAAAACCCAACCGTTGGAAAAAGTCCATACTGTTCCACAACACAACTGTGATTCATAGTTTAGAGGATGATAGATTCTTGACTATAGAGTGCTCCAGCCCAGATGCAAGCAGGCTAGCTCTTGTGTCTTGCTGAATATCACACACTGGGATGAGTTAGTCATGTCTAGATATACAAAATTATGGCAGCTGAGATGTACTCCTTTTTCTCTAAATTAGATACTGTTCTTTAGATTTCAGCAGTGTCCTGCCAATATACCAAGCCTGGTTGTCTCTGATTTAAGTAGTGACATACTGAAAACCTTGTGGGCTTGTGATAATGACAACACTGGGGTTTTGGCACACTGGGTTTGCTTTTGTTCTTATTTTAGCATGCATTTTTTTGTGTGTGTCATGACTGCATATATTTCTTTTTGGAGTAGGTGTGGAGCAGCTCTAAGTGTCTTAGTGTGCTAAGACGTGAAATATGTTCTAGAAATAGCATTTTGAGTCATGGTTTTCGTATTTTAGAATGAAAATTAGTTTATTGGTGCCCACCAATCTCTTGGTTTTATTTAGACTTGTAGAGTTAGTGATAATGCAAAGTTTGCCTCATGTTGGGTGGATGAGATTTTACATTTTCTTAATATAGTCAAGTTGCTCTGTCAATCCAAATACCGTGTGGGACATATTGACTGGATTTGTTATTTCTCATCTATCTTTAGACTTTCACAGATTACACTATGAGATTAATGTCATGGAGCAAAAAAGGGTACAGACTGTCTTAGCTCAGTTTATACCTTTTCATGTTTTTTCTGGGAAATAGCCCTATTGTCTCAAGTGCCATCCTATATGCCTTCCAGTTTTGGAAACTCCATTCTCTTTGTTTTGCTGTGCATCCAAAGGCATGGCTTGGATTTCTGTCTTGTAAGACAAATATTGAATTCAGATTTTTCTAAGTAAAAACCCCTTAAAATGTATTTATTTCTACGTTTAAATAAACACATATTTTGTTAATCATCTGGGATTTGGGGGTTTATTCACAAAATTTGTACAATTGAACCTTCGTATAAAATGCCAAAGTATGTGACTCTTTTAAAAATTATTAGTTTTTTATAAATCTATAAAACTTTTTGTTATAAACTTTATTAACAAAAGCAGTAGTTAACAGATATAAAAATAAGCAAGTTACATAACCATGGCAGGCTTCTGCAGTCTTTAGCTTTTCCCCACAAATGACATACACAACATTCTTGGCTGGAGCCTTATTCAAAACACATTTCAAAGACACAACTGTAAAACATTAGATCCTTCCAAAGAGCAAATTGACTAAGGGGAAGAAACAAGACAGACCTGCTATGCAATGCTGAAGAAGTCTCCACCTAACACAAATCTTAGTTTCCAAGAAAGTTACCAGCTATGTAAATCAAGAAAAGACAATTCTCTTAAATTCTCTTGGTAACTTAGGACAACCACAAATGGCTTTATGCAGTCTGTTATCTTTCTGATGACATCCTTCCTTTTATTTATCCCATTCTAGTGAGTGTCTTCCTGAGACAGGGTTAAAACCTGACTGGATGTCCAGGCCCAAAGAGTGGTGGTGAACAGAGTTAAATCTGGTTGGTGGCCAGTTGCTAGTGATGCTCTCCAGGGCTCCCTTTTGGAGCCAGTCTTGTTGAATATTTTTATCAGTGATCTGCATGAGGGGATTGAGTGCACCTTCAGTAAATTTGCAAACCAACACCCAGCTGGGAAGGAGTGTTGATCCGTTGAAAGGTAGGAAGGCTCTGCAGAGGGATCTGGACAGGCTGGATCAATGGGTCAAGGCCAGCTGTATGAGGTTAAAGAAAGCCAAGTGCTGGATCCTGCACTTGGGTCACAACAATATCATGCAATGCTACAGGCCTAAGGGAGAGTGGCTGGAAAGTTATCCAGCAGAAAAAGACCTTGGGGTACTCGTCGGCAGTTGGCTGAACGTAAGACTGCAATGGATTCAGGTGGCACAGAAGGCCAACATTATCCTGGCTTGTGTCAGAAATACTGTGCCCAACAGCAGTAGAAAAGTGATTGTGTCCCTTTATTCAGAGTGGTGAAGCTGCATCTCAAACACTTTGCTCAGTTTTGGGCCCCTCACACTACAAGACAGACATTGAGTTGCTGGATTGTGTCCAGAGAAGGGCCTGACAAAGAGGTCTTATAAGGATTGGCTGAGGGAACTGCAATTGTTTAATCTGGGGAAGGGAGACTGAGGGGAAACCTCATTGCTCTCTATGACTACCTGAAAGGAGGATGCGGTGTGGTGGGGTTTGGTCTCCTCTCCCTAGAATTAAAAGATAGAGCAAAAGGAAATGACGCCAAATTGTGCCAGGGAAGGTTTAGATTGGCTATTAGGAGGAATTTCTTTACTCAAAGAGGGTTCAGGCATTAAAGTAGGCTGGCCAGGGAGCTAATGGAGTCACCATCCTTGGGGTGTTCAAAAAACATGTGGACATGGCACTTTGGGACACGCTTTAATGGCCATGGTGGTGTCAGATCAATATTTGGACTCAATGATCTTAGATGTTTTTTCCCACTGAAACAGTTCTATGATTCCATGACATCAGAGAAGATTATAAACAACCTAAAATTTGGCTTCTATATAAAGACGCAGTTGTATTTCTAGTCTAAAGCTCACGTTCACACCCAAGAATACTGGCAAACTGATGTTCTAGCATGAGGCAGATCACCAGTTACTTAGGTTTCAAAGCCTTCATTTTTACTTTAGATATGAAGTTAAATATTGGTGGATGCATATTCACACAGAGCTGAAACAGCCTTTATGATAATTCCTAATTTTTCCATTCAAGGAAGGGAGAAGAACTCACATATCAATCAGTTGAACAGAATATTTAATCTTTTCTACTTCTCCTCTTCTTTAAAATATTTCAGACCTTTCATTTGAACTTAATTAGTTTTCTGTATTTTTAATTACAGTGTGCTCTGGCTAGAGTTCCTAAGCGTTTTCTGGACAGATCAATTCTGGGCAGGAAGATTTTCAAGGGAAGCCTAGGTATTAACGCAAGAGTGGTGTCTTGGTCAATAATAATCATCACTTTAAGTGAATATTGAACTTCTGCCACAAGAAGTCAATTAAGGGAATACTGTCCTTCCATCTTTATACTTAAGACCATTTACATCTGCATGACCACTAAAAGCAAAAGTTGGGATGAACTAAGCCTAACTCAAGTAGTATTCTAACTGTGTAGCTACATATGACTTACATTTATACTG
Source organism: Indicator indicator (assembly GCF_027791375.1). Taxonomy (NCBI): domain Eukaryota; kingdom Metazoa; phylum Chordata; class Aves; order Piciformes; family Indicatoridae; genus Indicator; species Indicator indicator. The sequence continues at coordinate 10,342,550 of NC_072021.1, forward strand.
AAATTTTGATTAAATGCAGTTGGGTTTGTTTTCTCCTCCTAAAAGACATTAAGAGTCACTTTTGTTTTTACAAAGCCTCTGGATTTAAAACTAAGCAAAAGATAGATGAAATATTGATGAATGCTGTAGAATCATCACAATATTCTGTATAATCCCAGAAGAGTTTGACCTTTGTCTAATCAGCCACATTCTTTCTTTTGACATGTTAGTACACAGTGATGCAAATTTTCAGGAGATCACAAGAATAAAAGCCACCTTGTGATTATCATGTTATTCTAATGATTCTTTCTACTCACAAGGAGACAATTAGTAACAGTAGGCCATGTGGAACACCATGCTGGGAAGATGTGTTAATGGAAAATTTCATAAGTCTTAATTATTTTTTAATGTTTACTTTTGGGGTGGGATGGAAGAAGACACGAAACAGGGGAGTATTGTGAAGACAAAAGGTTTTCCATTAAATCAAATGCTTTAGATATGTTTGAATCTTATCAGACATAAGATTGTACAGGAACTAGTATTGAATTAAACAGCTTTTGGATTGGTTTCTGTCAGATGAAAATGTTAAGTGCTGTTTTTTGAAATATTTTGTTTGTGGTGGTGAAATTGTGTAAAAGAACTACTCCTCAGATACACACAGGAATTTATTCTAAAATTTAACACTATTTAGATGTGAAGAGCTGGCTTCAGTCTATGCCAATCTGTGTTACTTAATTCCACAATCAAAATTTTTTGGACTAAAATTATAAATAATAAACATAATCTGGCTGGTCTCCTTTTATTTTTCCGTTGTGTTGGTGTTAAATGCAGAGATTAAGGAGGAAGATTAAGGTCACCTCACATGCTCTAGGACCACACTGTGGTGGTGCCTTAATTTGTTCACTTTTACATAGACAAGCTCTATTTGAAAAAAAAATTTAAAAAAGAGACAAAGAGAATAAAATCAGAATAAAAGGGAACAACACAGTTTTTTCTAAGTGTTACCAATAGTTTAACCAGTTTTATTAGCTGCAATAGGCACTGAGATAGTCCACAGCATTTTTCTGGTTGTAAATGACATTAGATGAGAAAGACATTCCAATCTTTTGTATTTAATTTTTCTTCCCCTTTGTTATATAATTTGTTTCTTAGCATTTTCCTTAATCAAGGGAGAATCACTGATTTGGAGAAGCAGGAAAAAATGGATTGCCCACTTTAGAAATGCATTTTTAAATATATGCCGAACCTGCTACCAAATTAAAGATGAGTCTCTGACATACTGATTTTACCTCTTTTAAGATGAAGAATAAGTGGTATTCACAAGTACTGTGAACATTTTCATCCACCTGTGTGATGAAAAGAGACTAGTCTCCGAGCTTCGAGCAAACAATTCATCTGAGCTTCACTTAACAGGTTTGACTTCAAGGCCCAAGCAAACAATTAATTCGAACCTCACTCACAGATCTAATATGCCACACGTTTTTATGGATATAATGTAAGAATGCACTATCACAATCTAAAAGCAAGAATACATTATAACAAAGTAAACAAAGTGCTAAACATGATATGTGTTAGTTAAGTATGCTAAATATTTGCTTACTCCTCCAGATAAGGGCTCTCCATTCCAGAAAAGTGACCTTGGCCAGCACCCTGACCAAGGTGGGAAGGGTCTCCATACAGACAAGTTGCAGTGTTGGAAAGGTAGTTCCCAATTTCTACCCTGAATCTTAGGGCTTTTATCCTTTAGTTTACCTGACTGTGGGCAAGATGATGCCTGAGTGTATTATACTGTCTGGAATGTTTATCTTAGGCAATATAATGGAGCTTTGCCTTATATTTCTGATTTCTGTCCATGGGTTAGGTTCACTTTGGTGTGCTCTTCTTCTTACTTCTCAGAAACCTTCCACTTTCTCTATATCTTACTTTCATGGGCAACTGGGTAGTGCCCTGAATTGAGATTTGGGGATTACTATATTTTGGGGGATTACTATATTTTGAGGGATTTCAAGGATCAGCTCAGGGTTTGGTTTTCTGAACAATGTAGCGTTGCCCTGTTTGGTCTTTGGCTTATGGACAACTCAGTGCTGAACTATCTATGCAGATCCCCATGGACACTGATAGGGTCTCAATGCAGTCCAAGACTGGGTTGCTTTTACAACCCCACCATGAGTCACCTGCATGTGATAGACATTACTGAAAAATGTTTGGATCTACGAGCCAGACAACTCATACGGCCTAGTAATGAGCAAATAACAAGTTGTCTTTAAAAAGACACTGCATCTTGAAAGAACTATTTACTATGAATTCTGGAATACAAATCTCTATTCATGGTGAACTGTGTTGCTGACTTTGTGTGGATCAAGGAGGACAACATAGAGCTGGTGCCTGATTTATAAACACCATGACCTTCTGGATGGCTTTGACAGTGGCAATCCTTCAGTGAAGAAGTAAAAATAGTCTGAAGCATCCCTGCATGTCCGTTCATGTTTGTTGGTGAACGTTTCCCTTTCTTTCAAGGTTCATTTGTACCATACTCATCAGCATAGCATCTGATGTTCTTCCAGTAGTGCATTAGGCAATATGACAAATATCTGTCACATTTTGGTTCCCTCTTCCTCTCCTCAGGGGAGAAAAGCTAAATGAATATAGATGCACAGGGATAAATTCAGACCTGCTGTAAGTAATTGCGATTCCATTGATGTCAGTAGAGCTGCACCCTACTACTTTTGATTTGAAACTGGAGCAGAGAGCCACATTGTTCTTTGGAAAATAAAAATAAACAGTATGTGAAGATGTTTCCAAACATTTCAATAATATTATCTAGGACAGATTCTGCCCCCAGTTAAAGCTGTACAAATCCATTTGAGTTAGACATTGCACAACTGCAAATGGAATCAGCCGTTTCACATACGTGCAGCTTACAAATGTCTGTGATTATTAGATACACATTTGTAGATGTACACAAATCAACGTACAAAACTGCAAGTTTGGCCTTCTGTCTTTTAACAAATAGACCAGTTTACTGAAATGGCTCTGGGCAAACCATTCTTTGCAGGTTTTGTGTACAGTTTGTATTGTCGGTTGAAAATAGAACATTATTTTTTTAAAGAAATTTGGCAGGTCAGCTGCTTAGAATTTGCTGTGGCCTTATGAACAACATGCAAACCACCAAACACAGTTTGAGGGTTACTGAGATAGATAGGATATAACTTTCATTCAATTCATATCTGGTTGTGTTAGAACTTCTTCCAGAATGCACGATCTACGAGTGGTTCACATAGCATGTAACAGCCAACAATACAGGTATTTCTAATTTATCCAAGGAAATGACCAATTGAAAACACAGATCATCTTAAATTAACAATACCTGTTCGAAGGTAAGATACTTATGGAAGTAAATCAGCATAAGTTCCTGTAAAGTAAGTCTGTAGGACTTCACTGTTGTATGACTGGAGGCTTCCCATAAGTTCCTGTAAAGTAAGTCTGTAGGACTTCATTGTTGTATGATTGGAGGCTTCCAGAATATGATGAGCATGATGATGTTGGCTTTACTTTGCTAAGATGAAGACATATGATGGTGTTTTTCATCACCCTTGTGTGAGTTTTCAACTGAATTGATGCACTGCATCAGATGTATGTTACAAACAACAACAAAAAGATTTTTACATCACGTATAGTGTAATCAGTCGAGTCAACCATTAAGATTTAGAAATATCCATCTTCTAGGAATAGTCATTAATGAGAAGAGTGACAGATATATTTGTTAAAAAAAAATAAGTGCATAAATTCTGATTTTTGTCTAATTCTCTAGGAAAAAAAATAGCAGGCAGTTCCTTTACTCTGTTTCTCTTCTTCCTCTTAGATTCACAGATGGCTCCTTCATCAAACCGCATTCTGCCTTTTTATCACGAACAATGATCTTGAGGCCAGTCAGAGCTGTCAGCATATGAAGGGTCTCTCTGTCATGGAACTTTTGCCTTGAACAGTCACTCAGTCCATCAGAGGATGAAGCTTCGCTTTTGCATCTGCAGAAACATTCTTAGCATGATTCTGGTTGTTGATGAGAGCTGTGTTTCGGTTTGGGCCAAATCACACTTGAAAATTGCTGTTAGCACTTTGGATAATGGAGTCAAGATCTGTTGACCAGACCCAGATCTTAAATGTAAAAGTATGTTGTTATGCACCATCACTATATTATAGCAAAGCCCAGCTGTATTATACTCTTTCTGTTTCCTCTCCAGGTCTCAAAAACTCAGGAGCATGGTCTGGAGATAGCTGCCCCCAGAGGTTCTGAACGATAGGGATTTATTATGGGTAGGCCTAGCCACAGATCTAATTCAATTTTCACTGCAGTAAGTGAGAATTTCTATAATTTGAAGGCATTTGGTTTATGAATGGCACTAATTTAACTAGATGCAACTGGAATACCGAAGCATAGTTTATTCATAACACTTATGACACAAAGAATTCATGAGCTCCAAGGTCCATTCCTGAGGATGACTTCCTATGGAGATTGAAAAGATTTCTGTGGAGATCTTTTGCAAGAGAAGGTCAAATTTGTTGGCTTAGGTTTTTTTTCCGAGTGGCTATGAGTGTCTTCAGATTGGAGAAAGACAAGACTAATGTTATCAATATGATTGCTGACTTTTGCTGACATCTTCACTCTGGATGACTTGCAAGTTACACATTCCTGAATCAAGCATCTCAAGGTTATCTTTTCATGATTAATGATGCCATGTTTTTGAGAGGCAGAAATCTGCCACTCTCTTCCTTCACTTACAGGCTTAGCTGGTTGAAGTTTCTTTTTTTTGCCTAATATGCTTTTGGTTACCTACCAGGGAGGAATTCTTTGAATCCTGTGTTGACCTATTATTGATCATAGGGGGTGGTCCTTTCTCCAGATTCTGGCTCTAGTCCTCTTAGCTGGGAGCAAGTCTTAATAAAACTGAAACAATAAATATCTTATATCTACATAACACTTGAATCCAAAAACCATTTAAAAAGCAAGGATGAATTCATTTACCACTGAAATGCCAGCCACCTCTGGGGTGGAACACATGGTTCTTATTTTCACAGAGCTAAGCAGCTGTTTAACAGCACAAAACAACAGTACATTATAGTTTAAGTCATGAAATGAAGAATAATCCTGTATCCAATTGAAATGTAAGATTAAACTTAGATGGGGGGAAAATAATTACACAAATTGGTAAAATGATCAGAACACAGAGACTAAACCCACTACTCTGGCACAGTAGGCCATGAAACACTAAGGATTGAGTGTGGTAAAGAAATAATTTTTCCTTACATCCAAGAGCTGTTATCTTCAGCTTGCTTTTTTGTTTGTTTTGTTTTGTTTTGTTTTGTTTTTCAGCAAAGTAATTTCTTGTTAAAAATGGTAGGTCCATCAATACCCAGTCTTTCTGTGGAAAGTTATTTAGGCAGGAAAGGTTTTTTTGGAGTCTACTGTGGAATTTCTGATCAAAAAGAGATTGAGTCAGAACCACTAGTAACCTGACTGCTATGCACATCTCCCAGGATGTGGTATGATGAAATTCAAATCCCTGTTTAGATTACTTCAGAGTGTAGACTTGGACATGGATTTCCTAAGTCCCAGAGGAAGGTCCTAAGTTACTGGACTTGCAGCTATTCCGATCATGTTTTCTTCTTCTTTTCCCATGGAAAAAATACAAAAAAAAAAAAATACAAAAAAAAATTGAAAGGTCTTGGGTTTGGCTCGGTGTAGAATGTGAATTTTGCAATTTCAAAAACTTTCCTGGAACAGGAAAGTTATTTTCCACCAAGTTTACCTCCTGCTGCAATGTATTACTTTGCAATAAGATGAAAAGTTACTGAATTTACTTCAGTATCATCTTAGAGGGAGGACAATTGCTGTGTAGGGTTTATATGGGTTTATACTGTACTGTAATGTTTCTGTGCATTCAGCTATGTAGTCCGTAGACCAGACTAGGTCATCAGAAAAATCATTCTGGAAGTCAGAAAAGCTCTAGCAATTGCAGCAATCAGGTTTCAAAACGTGCTTCCAATGAAAATAACAGGAACACACACCTACGTACTTTTAAGGTGGAATTAATAAACCTCTAAGAGGACCTATTTACAGTAGCCACTAGGTGGATACTACAAGACAGGTGGTTCTTTCCCCCCCCTTTCCTTCAAGGATTTATGTGACTGTGCCTAGCAGAGTGGTCTTCCCACGTTCTTCGCTGCAAGTTAAGGAGTCAGAAGACATTTTTGTAGGTAAGGAGCTGTCACTTGCTCTTGCTTTTGGCAATGATTTCCCATAATTTTTATGCTCTGATAGGTGCCACTCCTGATATTGATAACATCCAATGTATCATGATTCAGGTAACCAAAAAAGTAGATGCAAGACTGTTTATCTGTTTCAAATCCCTCCAGATCAATAGCAACAAAATTCTACCACTGATGAGCAGTGTTGGATTTGATCCAGGGGTGATCCTTCCATGAAGAATGCACTGAGCCTTCAGGTCTAATGGAGTCTATTTATTTCTACAGATTTGTAATATTTAGTAATTTGTCATATTCATTAGATTTCTGTCATATTACTGAAAGAGGTGGTACACTATTCTAAAGAAATATTTATTACTTTCAGTTAGTGCCTGGTATATGGTTGCTAAAGGTGTTGATCCCAGGAACTGTGAAGTCAATGGATACATTTCAGCAAGATTCGAATAAGCCCAAAATATTTGTGTAACCCCATTGGCAAGGAAGCATAGCATTGAAGAAATTTGAGTCTTAAGGACAACTTTTATGAAAGTCAATGGGAGGCTAGTTTCCAAGAAAATTAAAGACTGCTTATTAATGGCTATTCAGAAAATTTAATTGTTTGGTCTTTGAGGAACACACTAACCCTTTCTATTGTTTTTGGACCACAGGCAGAGCACCAGTGTTATCCAACAAGGTAGAAAGAATGGTCTGTGGAGGGAAAAAAGGCAACCTCAGTAACAAGAAAAAAAAAATTATCACAATGATCAGTTAAAGAACAATGAAAAAGGAATAATAGGAGGCAGAGCTCTTCAACGTAAATCTTATTTCTGGTCTGGTGGGCTAGATAGAAAGGCCTTTATAGTTAAATCAACTGAAATTGCAATTAGTGTGTGTATGTATATATACATGTAAAAATATATGTACTCACATGTATATCTAAATGTAAAATACATAAAAAGTCTATGCCAACAAAAAAAATATATTAGATGTTCCTGTTAAGAATAAACAAACATTGCCTTGTTTGGCAGAGTTTTCAAATGCATATTGCTTCCCTTATTTATTTTTTTATTGCAATAAAAATGTGTTTTGTATTAAATCTATTGTTATAAAGAAATTAAGCCCTGAAATCTGCCAGTGTGGGTTTGTTTTTTTTTTTCCATAAAGTTGAAAAAAAAAAGAGCCCTCCTGTTTTAGATACTTGAAAACATCAGAAATTTGAAAATGAAAAGACCAGCCTCTACATAACAAATTACTCCACAAAAATAAAAAAGAATTCTTCTGTGTGAACTTAAATGGTTTGAAAGCAGAACACAGCAGAATAGAATAGCATGCATGGTTATAAAGGAAAACAGAGGGCTTAAGTCAGTCTTTACACATATATTGGAGTCATTCAGGAAGAAAAATATTAAAAAATAAAGAAATAGGCTTTTCACAGTGATTTGCTTCTGCTGAGGCAAAGGTTGCTTGCCTGAGCTGTCACTTGCAAAAAAAATAGAAGTACAAAAAAATCCTTACAGAAAGTTTTTTCCTTGATCTGTTCCTTAGCTTTGAACAATAAAGACAAAATTTTACGGCTTGACATCTGTAATAAGCAGTATGGCACAAGGCCTGAGCTTCCAAACTTTATCACACAAAACACTTACTTTCTCCTTTCATCTTCTGAGTGTTAGCCTGCTCTTCATGATACACCTTACTATTTCCCTGTGTTTATCTGCATTTTGTTGTTACCATTAATTCTGTGCAATAGGTTATACATAGCTCAGTGATACCAAGGTTTACTTAGATTAACCTCTGCAAGGTAGTTTACAAACACCTAATAAAAGACAATCCTTGCTCCAGAGGAAAAAAACCCAACATTGAAAGAGATAGAAGATTGAGAGGAAAACTACAATCCTGCAAGTTGTCCTGCCCAAAATCCCAGGGTCTGCTAGTGGCAAAATCAGAAATAGCATCATATCTCCAAGGCCTTGAGTACTTCCTGCTTTATCTCTCCTGCCTGATTTCTAGTTTGTCCCTCAGGAACTTGCTAAGGCTACTGTAGGTGCATCTGAACAGTCAGCAGAAGAAGGTATAAGGAGCCAGGTCACTTGTTAAAGAATAAATGATCTAAGTGTTCAGAAGATAAAGAGATATTGAGCAAATGCCAAATGAACATTTATCTTGCTGGGTGTTTCAAGGTTGTTGTTTTGTCTTGTTTTGTTTTGTTTTTCCTTTGGAGAGATAATCAGTGACTTGGCTGATAACAGGAGGGGAAAGGCTTGATGTAATTTATTTGGACTTTAGCAAAACATTTGACAAAATGCTTCTCAGGGAGGTGGTGAGGAAGGTCATCAGTGATGGCAGGAGTATCAGATAGGTGAAAAAATTTAACGATGAGCTATCTGGCATTTACAGATAATCTATGTGAAGGAGAGGTTTCTGTCACAGAGCAAAAAACGAAGGGATTTTATGACATGGTATTAGGAACAGTTCTGTTCAAGATTTATGTATAGCTTTAAGTGCTTGTGTGCATTTCCTGGCTGTGAGTTGAATCACTGTAGTGTCCTGTTTAATCATGATACAGCTGCACTCAGGTTTAAGTGAAATTGCCAACCTTCCCAGGGATACTAGGGAAAAAAAATTGCAATAAAACCAGTAAGGGCACCAACCACATTTAAGGTAGAATTTCAGGTTCTGTTGACTCTCTTGTCCCTGCCCGTGGCAGGAGGTTGGAAGTAGATGATCCTTGGGGTCCCTTCCAGCCCTGACAATTCTGTGATTCTGTGACTAGATTGGTGGAGGGAGGAGACACCATTGAACTGAGCTTAGATGAATGGCTTTCAAAGAAGGAAGCACTAGTGGTAGGGAGCAGAGTTTGTGGGATGCAGATTTAGCTAAACCAGATGAAGCCACCTCCAGCATATCCTTGCAGATCTGATTATGGGGTGGCATAAAGATGGCATAAGAACAAATCTTTTTCTTACAGGGAGATCTTGAGATTGTCCTAGAAGTGAAGAAAGCATTCCTGAATAGGATTAGCCCTGCTATGGTCTTGAACAGTTTTCTCCCAGCCAGCTCATAGGATGCTCTTTTTTCATCTCACATAAGATGTCCACATGTATTATCCTTTGCAAGACAGAAGAGACAGAACTTAAATGAAATCCAGTCTCAAACACAATGGAAATGTTCTAGCGGGCATGGTGGCCCACCCATATTTTGGAACTCTCTAGTTTGCAGTCTGAAGAACATGCATTGGTATGGGAAATGTAAATTTTCACTAAATAACTAAGGCTAAAGTCTTGCTGCTATGAAAGTTGGTGTAGGGGTCTTGATAAACCCTTTGTGCACTGCCAGGAGTTAAATCTGGTTTAATATCTCTTAAACAGATGGAAAACATCAAAGACAACAGATAATCTGTTAATTAGATTAGCATCTTTGGACTCTGAAAATGGGTTATATTTAGTTACCTACCCTTCCAATTACTTGATCTTCAACCTCTTACAAGTCACCTAAGGTACTCTAAAGAACTTTTAGATCATTTGTATTTATACATTCCTTATAGAGAGCAAAGTATCTTGAAGACACATTTAACTTCCTGTAAAGGTAATTCCTAATATTTACACTAATTCATAGAATCATAGAATCATAGAATCAGTCAGGGTTGGAAGAGATCACAAGGATCATCTAGTTCCAACCCCCCTGCCATGGGCAGGGACACCTCACACTAGATCAGGCTGTGAGGCAATCTGAGGTTGGTACAATGAGAGTGTGTGATCTTTTAATCTGTTCCCCACCCTTGGATATCACTCACAATGGTGTGGAACTGTGTATGGAATTGCCACACTGCGTAAAATATAGAATTGCTTACTCGCTTGCATGCATTGAACAAAATTTAAGTGGAAACTGGCAAGGTTGCTATAGGATATTGGTGTGAAGCAATCACAGTACCACAGTATATCAGGGGCTGGGAGGGACCTCAAGAGATCATTAGGTCCAACAACCCCCTTGCCAGAGCAGGATCACTTAGGGTAGTCTGCACAGGAATGCATCCAGGTGGGTTTTGAAAGTCTCCAGAGAAGGAGAATCCACAACCTCCCTGGGCAGCCTGCTCCAGTGCTCCACCACCCTCACTGTAAAGAAGTTTCTCCTCATGTGGGGTAAAATCTTCTATGTTCAACTTTGAATCCATTGTTCCTTGTCTTATTACTGTGAACCACCAAAAAGAGCCTGGCCCCATTCACTTGACACCCACCCCTCAGATATTTATAGACATTGATCAGATCTCCTCTCAGTCTTCTCTTCTCCAGACTAAACAGCCCCAGGGATCTCAGTCTCTCTTCACATGGGAGATGCTCAAGTCCCCTAATCATCCTTGTGGCTCTCCATTGGATTCTCTCCAGCAATTCTCTGTCTTTCTTGAACTGGGGAGCCCAAAACTGGACACAGTATTGCAGGTGTGGTCTCACCAGGGCAGAGTAGAAGAACTTCCCTAGCCCTGCTGGACACACCTTTCTTGAACAACAAAACCAAAGAGTAGTTCTGGGTTTAAAAGAATACAGTAAAAATGTGCGGCTATGATGAAGAACACCAGCTCCCTGTTTGAGGACCAAAGAACAAGAAGATTCACAGTTTACTAAATCATAAGACTGAGAGCTACTGAAGAACCACTGAAGAATTCTAGGCTGTCATTCCTTTTCTGTTGAGGCAGGAACCAGATAGCAGAGGTAGGACTGTCTTTTGTCTGAGGGTTTCCAAATTTCCTTTAAAAACTCTTCCAAAACAGCAATTTCACAAATCATCTTAGAAGTGCCATGGATGAAGGGAATTATTGTCTGTTAGGAACACAATACATTCTTGCTAGGAAAATACCAAAGTGAGAGAACAAGCAATTCCAGTTGAATATTCCTGGTGTATGCTGCTGCCTTTATCAAAACCAGAGAAAGCACTTTGTGGGAAAGAAAAGAAGAAGGAGAAGAAATAACAGGAGGGGGGAGGGGAAGCAAAAAAAAAAAAAAAAAAAAGCTTAAATGTTAATGTGCAGCTTTCTGGTTTGTTTTCCAAGAGACTCAAGCATGATTAAGCTGAGCAGGCATTCCTTGGCCAGAAGGCCAACTTTTATAACCAGGCAGAAAACTAACGTTCTGGAAGAAGACAAGGACTTTTGTAAAGGAGGTTTTAAGTTTGCATAAGGCATGACAAATGACATTCAACCCTCCGTGGGGACTTTAAAAAAAGACACTTTGAGAGGTCAGCCTAGTCTGAGTTTTGAATAAACATGTAGCCATGTATGTGCACACACAAATACACACAGGCCCTTGAATACTGTGTTTTGTGGTACTGCTTGTTCTATTTTCATTAAATCCTCTCTCTCTGAAGGCTTTGCTTGGTGCCACATCTCCTATGAGTTCTTTACCCAAGTTATTGATAATAGCTGAAAAATCTGCCTAGGTACCTCAAACAAGCAGAATCCATCTATGTGTAAGAATGCATTTATCTTGTAAATCCTGGTTTGAATGGAGGCTGAACACACCCATATATATTTACAAACTTAACCTATCCTTGCTCATGCCACAGCCTCACTTCTCTCTTCACAGCTGGAATAAATGACTTCCACCAAAGTAGGTAAAACTGCTTCGATCTATTCTCAGATGAATCTTTTCAGCTTTATAGACTTTATTGACAGAAATCAACATAACTAAAAATGCTTGCATCCAGGTTAGAAGTCTCATTTCTGCATGCTTTCTGTAGTTAATAGAGAGAAAGCTTTATCTAGTGGATTTTGCAGGAGCACTTTAGTTTAGTGACTGTTTAGGAAGTTAAGTGAAACTAATGATCTTATTTAACCACAGCAGCCATATGCCTGCAACTGGGCTATGTGAATTCTCTCCAGTGTTTGTTATTTCATTGAAACATATATTCTTTCTTCTTCTCCCCCCCCCCCCCTCTCTATTTCATACCGAAATATAATTCTGTAGTGGTTAGACAAATGTAATAGGACCTCATTATGTCCAATTTTCAGGAATAAGATATCCATGAAAAGGATATATCTGGAGTACATAAGAGAGTGTCAGGTGAGAGTTACTCCTCAGGAAGCAGCAGAAGAGAATAACTTGAGAGAAGCAGTCAAATAAAATCCTTAGATAGGTTTCATAGTAACTGGTTATACAATTCTTTTTACCCTGTTGGATCAGCCAGCTCTGCAGCTATCCACAATATGTTTGAAAAGCCATTAAAAGCCATTGGACAAGTAACCACATTACACAGATTAGTTTTCCATCAACAGAAAAACAGTCAGTGAACCACAGAGTTGAGAGTAATTGAGCCAGGATATTGAGGGCACCTTGAAAGCAAAAATAAAACAGCACAATTAATTAGTGGCATTGCAAAAAAAAAAAAAAAAATCTTAAAATTAGGCATTTTTGGTATCTGAGTGCAACTAAATATTTGGCTATTTTTACCGTGTGTTGTTGGTTTAGAAAGTTATATAATAAATCTGTTAGAAATAATTTACCTAGCTATGCAGGCTTAGGGTAAGATAAAAATATCTGACAGTAGGGGCTTTTTCCTTCCTAAAATCAAAAGCTTTCTACAAAATGTTTAATTGTAAGTGAAGGGCAACAGCTAAGTTACTGTGTGTAAGATTGGTATCTTTAGCTTTCCCCAACGAGGTAGTTTGATTTTCAGATTTGGATTGTCCACAAGCAGGACTCATGTAAATCCCAAGTATCTGAAAATCAGATGTCAAAAATACACTGGCATATTGAGAAAGCAGAAGTTAAAAAATGTGGATCAGAACTATAAAGAAGTGCAGGAATATTTGGAGTGCTTTATGGACCCAGTCATTCAGCCAAAGCTCTAACTTCTTTATTTTTTTGCCTCAAAACTGCTTTAAGTGGAGCAGACACCTAAAAGTAAGCTTGACCAATGAGTTCTAAAACCTCTGAGCTCATCTTACATGTGCTGGCCCTTGAAACAGAAAGAGGGACTCCTGTACAAACACATCCAAAAGAGAACACAAGAATGTAAGTGGAGCACACAAACAACGTGGATACATTAGCACTGTGTTGGGTCTGCATTACATTAAAGGTGGCTGAGAGTCAGTGTCACTCTGTCAGCTGTGCTGAGACTCTTGCCAGATGGAGGCCCTTGCTGTGGCCTGGATGAGTCTGTCTTCAATTGTAAATGGTAACCTGAGACCTCCTCTTGGAGTGAAGGCTCTCTAGCTCTTCCACCAAAAGAATGCAGAAATGTTTTCTTTCTCTGTGTTTCTTCTCCTGTAATGACTTGGTCATCAGTGCACTCACTTGAGGTGTTAAGATCAAGAAAAAATTCTCTGTTTTGGTTGTGCTGGCCACTTTCAACTTCTACACAACTGCTAAAACCAGGAGACGAGGATTCTTAGAATCATAGAATTGTTAGGGTTGGAAGGGACCTCAAGGATCATTCAGTTCCAACCCCCTGCCATGGGCAGGGACACCTCACGCGAGATCAGGTTGCCCAGAGCCACATCCAGCCTGGCCTTAAAAATCTCCAGGGATTGGTGCCCATCCCTCTTATTGAAATTGTAATGACCAATCATTTATTGACCAGGAGTATGAGCACCAGTCTGCACCCAGCTGGTTAAGACTCATGAGATTTATCTGAGTGAAAACCACTGGTAGAGTGATTTGGATTCCTTTAAATCTTAATTTAGAATACTTGAGTATAAATTGAAACAAAGACTGAAATACAGAACTCTGTCTTGTCAGACAAATCTCCCCAAGCATACATTAGTTGAATAAAGCCATAGTCACACAGTTCTTTGCTCTGGTTCAGTGAATATTTAATTATTTCATGCAAATTTAAAGACTCTGAACAGAAGAGGGCTGAGAATGTCTTGCCTCAGAGCATTTTACGTCTTGGTCGATTACATGTTCACTAAGAATGTAGGAAATGCAGTCTGAAGTCTCCTTGGGCAAGGGAGGATCACTGAACTCGTATCTTTCACATCCTGAGGAGACTCATTGCTACTATCCACTCTGTAGCTTGGACACTAAATCTCCTAAATCTCAGACATATTTTTTGTCAAGTCTAAAGGACCATAAAATCATAGAGCATTTTGCTTTAGGAGGGACCTTTAAAACATCTAATCCAACTTCCCTGCAGTGAGCAGTGATATCTTCAACTAGATCAAGATGCTTAGAGCACCATCCAACTGGACCTTGGTGGCATCTACCACCTCTATAGGAAAGCCTGTTCCAGTGTTTCACCACTCTCATTGTCAAAGATGTCTTCCTTCTAGTCTGTATCTACCTTCTTTTGGTTTAAAACCATTAGCCCTTGTTCTATCACAAAAGGCCCTACTAAAAAGACTTTCCCTATCTTTCTTATAAGCCCTAAGGTACACCAGATGAAGTCTTAACGGAGCAGTGTAGAAGGCAAGAATTACCTCCCCTGGCCTAATGGGCAGGCTTCTTTTGAAGCATCCCAGGAGGCTGTTGGCTTTCTGGACTGTGATTGCACATTGCCTGCTCATACTCAGCTTTTCATCCACCAGTACCCCCCCAAGTCCTTCTCTGCAGCGTTGCTTTCAATCCCATTGTACTGATACCTGCATTGATATTAGGGATTGCCCTGTCCCAGGTGAAGGATATTGCATTTGGCCTTACTGAACCTAATGGGGTTCGCATGGGTCTACCTCTCGAGCTTGTCCAGCTCCCTCTGGATGGCATTCTGTCAATCAGTCATGGGGGACTCACCTTGGTCTCACCAGCCAACTTGTTGAGGGTGCACTCAATCCCATTGTCTATGTCATTGATGAAGATATTGAACAGCACTGGTCAGAGTGCAAACCCCTGAGGGACATCACTTATCACCAGTCACCCTCTGGACATCGTGCTGTTGACCACCAACCTTGGATGCAACCATACAGCCAACTCCTTATCCACCAAATGGTTCACCCATCAAATCATTATGTGTCCAATTTAAAGAGAAGGATGTTGTGAGGGACCACATCAGAGGCTTTATGGAATTACAGAGAGGTGACATCCACAGCTCTTCCCTTGGCTGATGATGCAGTCAGTCCATCATAAAACTCCACTGGGTTCATCAAGAAGAACCTCCCCTTGGTGAAGCAGTGGTGGCTGTCTCAAATCACACTCCTGTCCTCTATGTGCCTCAGTAGAGCTTCTTTGAGGACCTGTTCCATGATTTTCCTAGGCACAGAAATGAGGCTGACAGATCAGTAGTTCTCAGGGTCCTCCTTTCTGCTGTTTTTAAAAATGGGGGCAATGGTTCCCTTGTTTCCAATCCAAGAAGACTGATCTTTTCCTTACTGTTAAATTTCCACATTAAATAGAGCCATTGATTATGAAAGCATTTAAATGATAAAACCTAGTGAGGATATTATGTTATGACTTATTAAAATGTATTTGGCACTGTTCAAATTTAGTTTGCCAAGTAATCTGCTCTAATATTAATGTCTGATGTACTACAAACTCTGTAGTGACCTTGTTTGGAATAAGGTATAACAAACTTTCCAGGCTTTGATTACATATTAACCAGTGGCTTGTAGAAGAGATATTGATGGAGGTGATGAGAGCTTCTTAAATACAGATGTTTCCAAATACATAAAAATGATCCAATAGCCTGGAGACCTCCTGTAACTCCAGAAATATTTTGAGAAGCACAGTGAGATGTTTGCCAAAGATTTAGACATTGACAAATAGTCTTCTCTGAGCGTGTGAGTTTGCTGCCATTCAGCTGAGCCACTGGGAAACAGGGACTGCTCACAAGCACCAGGGGCAGTGGAACTGCTGGACTCATTTGGTCACGTTCAGAATGAGATCATGTGGTTTGACCTCATTCAGAACATGATTATTTTTGGTTTGGGTGTGACTTGAGTTTTGAATATCAGGAAATGGGGGGGGGGGGGGGGGGGGGGGGAAGACAGGGTGGAGGAGCACAAACTGGGAATTTTGAAGTAGAAACAGAGAGAGACAAAACAATCAGCACAGATGGCTGCATGTTGATTTCCATTTGCTGAGTCAAAAGTAAGTCTGTAAAGGATCAAAAGAAATAACGTTTTTAAGCAAATGCATTTCTTATGCATTACACTAAAGCTGCTTGCACCTTCAGGAGAATTTGGACCTCTGCTGAGAACATGCCATCATTTAAGCCTTATCAATGCCACTTGACAGCCACAATTGTCTTTATAGCTGCTGTTATATTTCTAGTTTAGATACTGCACAGACCAACAAATGAAGGTTTTCTGGCTTCTATAGTTGCATTCTGTCTTTCAACAACATAAAATGAGGTTTAAAAAGTTCTCACCTGTCCACAGAGCTCCACCTGTGCCACTAGTCTTGTTGTGGGCAGGCTTATTTTATTGTATGGTCTAAGAGTAGAGTATTTTAGCTCTGGGGGTTCTGATCTAAGGGGTGAGGTTAAACTAGTGCTTGAAGACATGCTACTAAAGTAGAGGTTTCTCTTTGTGCAATTGAAGGAAAGTCCACGAGCCAGGCACTCTAAGTCAAATGTAACCAACTAGAATGAGTCATTAGGTTTCTATAATGGTAAGTAAGCATGAAAAAAAAAACAAGAGAAGAAACTAAGATTCTAAGGACCATGAAGGTGATTTAGTGCTTTGATAGTCATCTTCAAAACCAGATTATGAAGAAATCAAATAATTTGAGGGAGATTTGGTCTGATTACTTTCCACAAACAAATGTCTTTACTTTTTGTCCAGGTGTTTGGCAGTGTATTCACTGAGGCAAAAGTCAGTAGGCTGATTCATGTTCTGTGGTGTTACACGGTATTTTGGCAGTCCAAGGAGGTGTTCTGGTTCATAGTGTTGTCTCTTCTTCTGCTTTTGCTGACAATCTTTTGTGGAAGGATCCGTGCAGGTCCATTGCTCCACAGAGGGCAGCTGTTGCAGTAATTATCCTATCCAGAGGCACTGATGCCATTGCTTCCACTAACCACTGCCAGCCCTTCTCCACCATTCAGAAGCTAACTGTGGCTGAAAAGCAACAGGTAGGAAAAAGCAAATGACCATGAGTACCAGTGATAGGCATCCTATTGCATTTTTAATTGGCAGCCAACCCTTTTCTCTCTTGCATGGTTACATGTAAGAGGAATGTGCTTCTCCAGTGCTCCACTGCAGAACTGAAGTTTGACCTGCACCATGAGCCTCTTGGGCTGGAGTAGAAATAAGATGGTAAATGTCAAATAATATGTGCATTAATGGCTTGAACACAACTGGTTTGTGGATATCCAGAATAGAAATAGAATGGTTTTAATTTTCTAGGGATTCCTGTAACTGTCTACTGAGGCTCTTGGGGGTAAATGTAGTGCATTCAGGGCAGAATCTGCAGCAGTCCACCCTGCTCCCTGTGGTGAGCCAGGCACAGATGGTAAGTTTTTGCCATCACCTACTGCTGTGGTTTTGGCAAAGCCCTATAACCTCATAATGTACTGACAGTAATGCAGATCACTTTAATTAATAGAGATAACTCTGTTTCTGTTGGCAAACTGTCATTTAAGCAGTGTGGCCAAGGGAGGTAAAGAGATTTCCATTGACCTGTTTTTTGAAGCTACTTAGACCTTTTTTCAAAGAAGTTAAAACTTGTCATTGATAAATGATGTTCTGTACATCCCAGCATTAATTATTTAAATTCCATTAACTTAATAATAGTATGCAATAAGTCTGCCTCTATACCCTTTTAGCTTTTCTTCTTTTTATTAAATTGATGTTTTGATTGAATTGGATTATTTTAACCCAGAGTGAAAATGGCTCTTAGGCCACGAGCCTGCAAAATTCTTGAGCTCCATTTTATACTCAAGATTATGATGTGTTCCTGGGGGTGTGAACCTCATGAACTATTGGTTACTGCGGATTTGGGTGGGTGCACTACGGGACTGGGACATTGCTATTACACGTCGGTACGGCTGCGGGTCTGGCTAGTCAGGTGTAGTGGTTGCGTGTTTTGAGGCTCTCGTGGGAGTGTGGGTGGGGGGGGAGACATGCCATGGTAGGGGGGTGTGGATAAGTGGGGGGGTCGGGAGGGATGAAGGAGGGAGGGAGGGGGAGGGAGGGAGGGAGGGAGGGAGGGAGGGATGGAGGGATGGAGGGAGGGAGGGAGGGAGGGAGGGAGGGAGGGAGGGAGGGAGGGAGGGAGGGAGGGAGGGATGGAGGGAGGGAGGGAGGGAGGGAGGGAGGGAGGGAGGGAGGGGGGGGGGGTTGGAGGGGGGGGGGGGGGGGGGGGGGGGGGGGGGGGGGGGGGGGGGGGGGGGGGGGGGGGGGGGGGGGGAGGGGGGGGGGGGGGGGGGGGGGGGGGGGGGGGGGGGGGGGAGGGGGGGGGGGGGGGGGGGGGGGGGGAGGGGGGGGGGGGGGGGGGGGGGAGGGGGGGGGGGGGGGGGGGGGGGGGGGGGGGGGGAGGGGGGGGGGGGGGGG